>NW_008693610.1:0-663 GCF_000695815.1 Acanthisitta chloris | reverse complement strand
GAAGCTTCACTTTGAGAAGATCAAGTCGGAGGGGACATGTCTGCACCGACTGGAGGAGGAACTCATCAACCGTCGGCGCGAGGAGCTCCGGTGGGCACTGGGGGACACTGGGAGGGACCAGAGCTGGGCACACTGGGAGGGACACTGGGAGGGACATCGGGGTGAGGGGACATTGGGGAGACACTGGGAGGGACACTGGGGACACACTGGGAGGGACACTGAGGTGAGCACTGGGGGACACTGGGAGGGACACTGGGAGGGACATCGGGGCCTGCAGGAGCAGAGGGCACTGGGGGCACCAGTGTGGGCACCATGGGTGACCTCAGGGTGGGAAGGAGCAGTGGCAGGAGGTATCGGGGGGTGCCATGGGGTGTGTGTGCTGATGCCACCCCTGCCCTGGGTGCCAGGCACGCCCTGGACATTCGGGAGCACTACGAACGCAAGTTGGAACGAGCCAACAACCTCTACATGGAGCTCAGTGCCCTCATGTTGCAGCTGGAGCTCAAGGAGAAGGAGCTGCTCAGGTGGGTGAGGACCCCCAAACTGCACCCAACAACACCCAACAACTCCCAACAACACCCAACAACACCCTCTGTGCCCATCCTGTGGCTGCTCCATGACTGGCCAACTCTATGGCCCACCCATGACCATGGCCAAACCCCT
>NW_008693609.1:0-493 GCF_000695815.1 Acanthisitta chloris | reverse complement strand
ATGCATTCAGCAAGGAATTAAAGATTATCTTGAAGGAAATATGTGTCCTATTACTGTGGAGACATCAACAGAATGTCATTTTTAGAAGTGAACTTGAAAATTAATAGTTATTTCACTTCTCTCTCTGTAAAAAAAAGCTATGCCAGGTTGCTGAAAGTGATTTTAATTTTGTCCTTCATTCCATGCTAATCTAGTCAGTTCTGCAGCAGCTCAACACTGTATAATTCTTGCATAATATGCATGTATCAAGCTGCACATGTCCTCTTATTTGTTTGACAACCTTAATAACCGTATATACATTAACCCTGCCACATTGGGTCAGAGTGACCACTCATCAATACAGCTTCTCATTGCAGCTGTACCCAGTATCAGGTGTTTCAGAAACTGTCAAAGTCCTGGAAGAGGCAATTAAACAAAAAGCATTCCTATGGCAGGAATATTTTCACTTCACTTCTAACTGATGAGATAGGCCCTTTCCCAGAGCATGCTCTAT
>NW_008693608.1:606-864 GCF_000695815.1 Acanthisitta chloris | reverse complement strand
GGTCGGGCAGTAAAATCACAGGATTAGTGCCTGATTGAGATGTCTGTTCGTGAGATATTACAAAATTCATTATCACAGCTCTCTACTAACTCGTTATGAAGTAACACAGATGGGATTTTATTAGTCCAGGCTTCAAATGTTTACTTATGATAATTTCGGGGGAAATTTGCATGTCACCATCATTTCGGTAATCTTTCTTCTTCTTCTTCACCTCTTTTTTAATGTCTGGACCGGGCGCATTATTAGCTGGTGCTTGGA
>NW_008693608.1:0-476 GCF_000695815.1 Acanthisitta chloris | reverse complement strand
AAAAAAAAGAAAGAAAAGAAAAAGAGGGGGAAATGGGAAGGTGTAGTTATCGGGACTCCTCCGATTTGTGTCGTGACATGGCAGTTTCTATTCCAGCCGAAGGACGCTAGGGAGAAACTCCTCTCCCTCCAGCAGTCAGGCCTAGCACACGACCAGTACCTAAATTAATCGGGAAGGCGATTAAGAAAGCCTTAATTCTTCGCCGATAATCCTTATTTCGGGATAGGTCTCCGTCAAGATTAGTCCTGCGTGACAAATTCAGCTGCCCTCCCCCGCGGCCTGCATCTGTGGCTGATTTATCTCAGGAGTGGAGACACAGGGCTCCCCCCACGCACACGCACCGCCACAGAGGGGAAGTTTTTTCTCTCTACAGAAATGCCTGTCTCCTCGGAGAAAAGTGCCTTTCCCTGACGAATTTATATTCCTTCCTCACTCTCAGTTGCCCATACTGCTCCTTCCCTTTCTCCTCTCGTATC
>NW_008693607.1:0-516 GCF_000695815.1 Acanthisitta chloris | reverse complement strand
CAGGTTTTAGGTGGTTTTTGGGGATTTTGGGAGGTTGGGCTTGAGGTGCTTCTCGAGGTGGAGGTTGGACACGGAGGGGAACCAAGAGATCCCTCAAAAATTGGGAGATCTGGGGGTGAAATTCCTCTCTGGGAGGGTTGGGAAGAGGATGGAACTGGAGGATCTTTGGTGCTCCTCGAGGTGGAGGTTGGACATGGAGGGGAACAAGAGATCCCTCAAAAATTGGGAGATTTGGGGGTGAAATTCCACCCTGGGAGGGTTGGGAAGAGGTTGGAACTGGAGGATCTTGAGGTGCTCCTCGAGGTGAAGGTTGGACACGGAGGGGAACCGAGAGATCCCTCAAAAATTTGGTGATTTGGGGGTGAAATTCCTCTCTGGGAGGGTTGGGAAGAGGTTGGAACTGGAGGATCTTTGGTGCTCCTCGAGGTGGAGGTTGGACACGGAGGGAACCAAGAGATCCCTCAAAAATTGGGAGATTTGGGGGTGAAATTCCACTCTGGGAGGGTTGGGAAGAGG
>NW_008693606.1:0-823 GCF_000695815.1 Acanthisitta chloris | reverse complement strand
GGGTGAGGTCCTGCAGGGAGAACATGAGAAGGGCCAAAGCTCAACCAGAACTTAATCTGCTGGTGCTGTCCAGGACAAGAAACATCAGTTCTCTAAGAAATGAAAGTGAACTTTTATTAAATATGTGGAGAAAACATAGAGACAAAGAAGGAGGAAAAGCCTGAGTGTCTAGAGGCTTGGCCCAGCCAGAGTGGGACTGGAGGAGTCAGGATGTGCCCATTGTCCAGCCATGAGTTCTGGTGCCTGTCCATGGGTCCTGGTGCTCAGCCACAAGTCCTGGTCACTGGCATGTGCTGCTCTGCTTTGTGTGGGCTCTCTTGGGCTGCCATATGCATCAGTGGTGGATCTGCTGCTGAGTCATCCTGTGTCCTCATGTTTGTCTTCTTCCATCCCTTTGTCCATGTCTCGTCTTGGCAGCTCCACTCCAAGGCACTGGGGGACTTACCTGCTCCTGGTAGTCCTTTCTCCAAGTACAACTCAATCTAGACATCCCTGCAGTCCCCCCTATCCTCCTCACCACTGGGACACCTTTCCCTCCAGCTCTTTGGGGTTCTCCTCAAAGAGCTCCTGGGCAGACATTCCCTGTGTGTTATGGCACAGTGTGTGGAGCTGCTCTGGGGAGCTACAGCTGCAGCCTAGGGCCTGCTGTCTGCTTCTGCAGGGCACTGTGGCCCTTGGCACAGAATCAATCAGACTGGAAAAGACCTCTGACATCACCTAGAGTCCAATCTAGGCCCTAACACCACCACAGGGACCAGGGCAGTGCTCTGAGGACCATGTCCTGAGTTCTTGAACTCCTTCAGGGATGGTGAATCCACCACTT
>NW_008693605.1:20687-32219 GCF_000695815.1 Acanthisitta chloris | reverse complement strand
GCCGCTCTGCCCGCCCCGGGAGCGGGCGGGGAGCGTTCGCCTCGCCTGGGGACGAGCGGGAGGCTACGGGGAGTGTTGGCAGCTTCGCCTTGGGTAGAGACGGGGAGGAGGGTGCAGAGCTGGGGGTGATGCCTTCCCCTCGGGTGGAGATAGGGATACAGGTGGGGATGGAGCCTTCCCCTCGGGTAAAGACTGGGAGAGAGGTACAGGAGGCAATAGCATCTTCCTCTCAGGTAGAGACTGTGTGAGGAGTACAGGGAACAATGGTATCTTCTCCTCAGGTAGAGACCTAGAAAGGGGTGCAGGAGGGAAAGGTCTCCAGGTCTCCAAGTCTCTTCCCTCAGGTAGAGACCTGGAGAAAGGTACAGGGGACAATAGCATCTTCATCTCAGGTAGAGACTGTGGGAGAGGTAAAGGGGGAAATAGCAGCTTCCTCTCAGATGGGGACTGGGAGAGGGATACAGGAAGCAATGGCATCTTCCTTTCCGAGACCGGGAGAGAGGTACAGGAGGCAATAGCATCTTCCTCTCAGGTAGGGACTGTGCAAGGAGTACAGGGAACAATGGTATCTTCCCCTCAGGTGGAGGCCTAGAAAGGGGTACAGGAGAGAAAAGGCACCTTCCCTCAGGTAGAGACCTGGAGAAGGGTACAGGGGACAACAGCATCTTCCTCTCAAGTAGAGAGAGACCTGGAGGGGGTGCAGGAGGGAATGGCACCTTGTCCTCAGGTAGAGATCATGAGAGGTATACAGGGGACAATGGCATCTTCCTCTCAGGTAGAGACTGTGGGAGAGGTTCAGAGGACAATAGTAGCTTTCTCTCAGGTCGACATCAGGAGAGGAGTATGGGGAGGGAATGGTGCTTTCCCCTCAGGTATTGACCAGGAGAGCTGTACAGGAGGAAATGGCATCTTCCCCTCAGGCAGAGGCTTGGAGGGGATACAGGGGACAGTAGCATCTTTCTCTCAGGTAGAGACCTGGAAAGAGGTACGGGGGGAAATGGCACCTTCTGCTCAGATATAGACCAGGACAGGTCCATGGCTCATGGGACTGTGAGGATGTGAGGGGAGCCCAACTCTCCTTATCCACTGCCAGCACGTCATGACCCCATGGCAGGGTCGGTGCAGGGATGGCAGCAGCATGCTGAGGTGTGAGTTGCACCATGGCTATGTCAGATGGCTTGTGCCCTGTCCCCTGTATGGCATCAGGAGAGTCCCAGCCCCTTGTCCTCAGCTGCTGGAGCACAGCAGATGCAAACTCACAGCTCGGGTATTGCGTTCATGTGAACCAGCAACACAGATTAGCCAGAAAGGTCATCCAGGGAGACTGCTTTTTGTGTCAAATTGGGGTTTATGGAGCTCTAATTTTGACAGACTTACTTAAGTCAAAAGCATGTAGATGTCACTGCTGCTCAACTTTATCATCCAAACTTGTAGCCTGAGAGAATGAATCCAGATTTGCTTGAGTCATCTCTTCAGGCTGGTGTTGCAGGATTAAGGGAGAGGAATTTACTTTTTAATTGAACCTCTAACCAGTGGTTTCACTAGGCTGCGTTCGCTGTGCTGCCTGAGATTGGGGCTCAGTGTGCATCTTTAGTGCTGTGAAGTACCTCTCCAATTCCAAATGTCTTAAAAATCACCATCACCAGGGTGGAGGTCTCCTCAACCCAAATACTGTTGGTCTCCTGAGTACAGTTTTGGAAATGTATAGCCATATTAGATGTCTTCTAACACCTTTCTTGCTTTCTTCATTCAGGAGGAATATTGCACATATCCATGGAGTAACTGATACACACTATTGCAGATGCTTGGAAGAATGGTAAGGTCAGTTGTGGATATCTTACTGAGCTCTCATCTCACAGCTGGATCTCCAGTGACTGCTGGAGCTGCAATTTGCAGCCTTCCTCACAGCTAGCAGGAACACCAGCTGCATTACATCCTGTCTAAGGGCAGACTGGTATCAAAGCAAACAAAATGTGAACTTGATTCCCAAGTGCAGAGTTCCTATTCTTACTCACCCACTCGAACAACTTGAGAGTTAAAGGAGGTTTCAAAATTCTAGGTAGAACTGCTGTGCACAGTTGCATTAAATTGTAAATAATATCACAATGATGTATATAAATCTAATTGAGCTGTAGATTGTTTACTTGCTTTCTACCAGCATCTTTCCATAATGGCTGCATGGACAAGGCTGCAACAGGAAGGCACCAGTTCTGGGACAGCACAAATGCTTCCTTGGGTCTGACACATGATGGCAACATGTAGACAAACTGATTTTAGAGGTACCTTTAGTTTAGGTTACCCAATTTGCTAGATATCTATACATGTTTTTATCTTTAAACCATCATCCAGCCTGTGAGGTCTGGGTGCTGTTTTTCCTTTCTTGCTCCAGAGGGTCTCCCACATGCCAGCAGCATGGATGGGTGGCTTAAGGAGAGGTCTAGCACTGCACAAAGCTTTTTCTTGGGAGTTATGGAAATTACCCTGACTTGAAATGCAGCTGGAGAGATTCCTTTCCACATTTCTATATCCTTGAGAGGATGTATTTTACTTTATCTGATGTGGTGCCTTATTCTGCTGTAAATATCTGATATCTCTGACAGGCCGTTAGCGACATCATTCAGTGATCCAACTCAGGACATGTTTATTATCTTCCACTATATTAAATTGTTCTGTGCAATCCTGTTGAAAAATCACTCCTTGGCTGTCTAATTGGCTGATTTCATTCACTAATAAATCATTAGATGTAATAATTTTCAGTGCCTGTTAAAGAAGAAGATTAGAAAATGGTAGAGGTGTCTCTTTCAACACGTTTGGGTGGAATTTTACATTGTTTTTTTGAGGTCTTGAACTGATATAATTCCAGTGTCCTCATTAAAAATGCTGCTTAGTGTTGTAGAGGAGAGAGGAGGAGTACTGCTCATGATATCCCTGGGACAGGTAAAAACATTCCATGTAGGAAAAGGTGTTTTGTTCTCCTGTTCAGGAATTTCTGCAGGCTGTATCTTTTACCTCACAGCATGCCCAGGGCTGTGGTTTTGAGGCAGAGCATGGTGTGAGCAGGACACACTTCCAGCTGGAGCTCTGCTGTGGGGAATGGAGCAACCTGGCATGTGATTAAGGAGCGGGGACAGGCAATAGTCCCTGAGGAGAAGCTGGAAGAGAAAGACAAGGTGGTGAAACAGGAATGGAGAGCTGGAGGAAAAAGGGTTTCCTTGGAAGCACGTCAGTTCTGGGGATGCGGGACTCACTGTGCCACTGCTTCTTGTATTATCCTAAGAGAGTCTAAAATACAGTGAAGACCTTTTGTGTCCTTGGCCTGGCATAAAGAAATTAACCCAAAAATAGACCTAAACCATCACTGGCATCGTAATAGATAATGGAGATTCTGAGAGCATTGATCCAAAACTGATGCCTACCTTTGGGATTCCAAATGGATGGTGCTTCCATTACGGCAGGCTCAGCTGCGTTCGGCAATGACAGATATTGATGAGATAACAAGTTTGCTGTATCGATGCTGCCCGAGAGTGCTGTCTGCTCAAACTCATCCAACACAGGGCTAAACCCCGTTTTACAAAGCTGTCCCTAAGCCAGAGGTGAAGCTTTCTGGGCTAGTTTTTGGGGAGTGCAACTTTGTGTGCTGGTGGTGTTGAACAACAACTGCTGTAGGCTCAGGCCTGTAAAATGTGTGCAGATAAACCAGGATGGAACCACCGTTCCTTTGGAACAATCCCCCTTGGTGTTAGCTACAGCAGATAAGGTTTTCCAGCCTGTGTCTTGCAGAAGCCCCAAACGTAGAACGTTTCTACTCATCCCTCTCCCCACAGCTCCAAGAGGCACCGTGTTGGCAAGGCTTTGGATTCAGGAGAAACACAGAACAGCTGCTGGTTTAGCTTTGGATTTGGTGCTTTTTAATTAAGTGCTGCCAGTGTGTGCCATGGGCTGGAGGCTGAGATTCGAAAGTGTCTTTCCAGTACTCTTAAAAACAACCCAATGAGCAACCTTGAGCAATATGCTGTGTGCCACACCATCTCTTAGTGACTCTATCCCACACCCCAGGCTTGCTCCCACAGTTTTGTACCCCTGCTTGGAGTGCCCTTTGATGCTTACAGGCAGGGAGGTCTCCTTTGGTTTTTTGAGAAATGCCCTTCAAATGTATTTCCCTTTTCCCATCTTATTTTCCTAGATGGAAAAGCTATCCCTGGTGATTTGCTGTGATTCAGTGCAAAGATGGTTTTGTAAAAGATACTGAAAGGGTCGTTGCCAGTGCAGGAGTTTGAATAACGTAGCTGTTAGGCTCCTTATGAAATTGAAGATCTGATTATTAAACATAGACCGTAATAAAAATAGTTTCTGGTGTTGGCAGATGCATTTCAGCACAGAAATGTGGCTTAAATGTCTTCATTTAATTCCAGTGTATTTAAAATTGATCTCATGAACCGGAAAAGAGGTTTTTTTTCTCCCCTTAACTAGGGTCCGTGAAGGAAATTAATACAGGGAAGGGAAAATAGAAATACAATACCACAGTCAGTGAAACAAATGCTTATGACTGAGGGCCTCGTTCCCTGCTAGCACCACTGGAACAGCCAGCTGTATAAGGTATGTTTTATTATGGAATTAACCTTGACCTAGGGTTCAAAGAGAAAGGTTAGTTTGAAATAAATCAGTAGTATGGTCAGGTCACTTCAAAGAGTCTAAAGCTGAGCTTGAAGATTACATGCTGTTTATGTGTATCCAGTTGGAATAGAACATATGGTAAAGATAATAGAAGTAAACTATTTATCTCTTCCCCCGCCCCCCTCCCTTCGGATTTAACGCCTTTTTGTCCTTTGTGTAGATCTGCTGCAGGGGATGTTTTTGTCCTGGGATGTTTATTGGAAACAGAGATGTGGAGTCAAACAACCTTCTTAAGTCAGCTGGGTGAAATAGTCTTGCCTTTTACATTTTTCCAGTTGCTCAGATTAAAGTAAACTGTTTTGGAAATAGTCATGAATGTGGTGAATCATATTTCTCTGTCACTTGTCTCAGTGAATTCAGACAGTCGTAGGAAAATCAAAACAAAATGTGCTCAGCTCAGAGTTATTGTATTTCTAATCTAAAATCAGGACCACATTTAATTGTTACATGTGAGTTACATGGATTTAAGAGCTTCCCCAAATACCAGCTAATTCATGCAGCATCCCAGCAAAATGAGTATGAGTGTCCCAGCTAGCATGGGAATGGGAACTGTAGGTGGTTAGGCAATATACTCAAAGACTCTCTTAATCTTTAGCAAAACTCAGATTAGTCCTCACGGCTACTTCAGATTCCAACCCTTTTTGGGAGAGAGGACCAGAACCCCACCTGGAATTTCCTGAGTGTCAGTCTGTTGCTTTAACCACAGGACCAGCCTGTATCTTTTGGTCCATGTGCCCTTATTCTTTTGCTCTCTGCAATAAGGGCGATACTAGGACTTGTAGGGCCACGTGTCCACAAGCCGTTAGAGTCTGTGTTCAACTTTGTGTAGGTTACTGTAGAGGGTAAATAAGGAGCTTTTCACTTCTTCCAAACATGTTGGATGAGTCTTGGGGCAACCTGGTCTAGTAGAAGATGTCTGTGGCCATGGCAGGGATATTGGAACGAGATGATCTTTAAGGTCCCTTCCAACCTAGTACTGGATGAAAATGAGGCTGATGCAGTGAGGAGCCGCCAATCACCGTCTCAGAAGTAGGGAATTGCTGTAGTGTGTGATGTGCAAGGCCAAAGCTGGAGTTTTGCAGTGCTTACAGAGAAGCAGTGGGAAGAGCAGGGCTGGTGGATGCTGGGAAGCAGAGGGGATCCTCTGCTGAAATTAAAACCAGCTGCTGAGCCCAGGCACGGTCATTTGGTAATAGCTTTGCTGCACAGATTGTTTTTTCCCTAATGTGATACGTGCAGTGTGCAGATAGTAGCACGTTTTAAGATTTATGATTGCCTGATTTTTCCCATTAATAAGGAAATCTGATAATTATCCATTTTAAAGCAATTGCTGAACAATAGGAAGGAGTATGCTTGTTAAAAGTAAACATAAAAGCGAGCTGGATCTATCTCAGGGTGCTGAGCCTTTGATAGATTTTCTCCTTACAGAAGTCTTTGATCTGCCACACCAGAAAATAAACTCGGTGGGAGACTGGATATGGGATATAGAGCAGTTCACCTCTAGGTCACAGGCTCCAATCCAAGCCAGACCAGGAGCGAGCCTCCGGGTCAGCTTTGGTGGGAGCTGGGGATGGAGCACCCCGGATGTCTGTGCTGCACCTTTGTGGTGCACAGGGAGCATGTGGGTCTGCAGGGACAACCCTGCAGCAAAGGTGGTACCTATTGCTTCTTCCCCCCTTCCCAAATGAGAGCTTTGCAGCTTTTCCAGGGAGATAAATGGTATGACAATACCCAGGGCAGCACTGAATCAGGATCTGGCTCTCAGGAGTGCTCTTGCTGGAGGAACCCGAGTGCTCTGGCATGGGATATGTGCAGGTTATGCCCAGCCCTGCACTGCAATCTCTGTGTTCTTCACCTTCTCAGATATGCAACAGGAGCTGTTCCTGTTACTTATCAGTAACCCAAACAAAAGGGAAGTCTTCAAAGTGGTTGTATCAGCCTTGTAGGAAGAGACGTGTGGAGGTGCAATGGTTGTCCTAGAGGCAGCAACATGCCCTGGCAAAGAAAGGGCTGTTATCTCAGAATATGTATCAGAATATCTCAGGCTGTTAATCTCCCTGCCTTCAGAGGGCTGATTTCAAAGGAAAAGCCAGCTTTGTTTTGGAAATGGCTGGATGCAAATAACTCTGTGTGGAAGCACAGTGCCACAAATAAACTGATACAGTGAACTGGTGTAAGGTTTACTGGCTATGCAATCTGAATTTCTGACTATGAGCCTTGATCTAAGCTGGGAAGGAACATGTGAGAGAAACAAATTAAACATCAGAACTGAATTCTTAGGGTTTCTCACTGTTGGGGAAGTCACTTGAGTTTCTTTCTGATGGTTCCAAAAAGAGCAGAAACAGGGATTTTGTTGCACTCAGCTGTGTCAGATCTGGGGCGCTGGTTATGTTTTATCTCGTGCAAGAGACAGCTGCCAAGATTTATCTTTGCAGGGTGTTTTGCAGGAAGGGAAACAGAAGTGAGAAAAGTCTGGAATCTCATGTAGCTCTGGCCAGAATCATGTTATCTGAAATAACTGGTTATCTGAAGTTTGGCCAAACCTCACTCCACAGGAAAGTCTTAATGCCAGACTAGAGCTGTAGGGATAAAGAGCAAGACCCAGACTGTCTGCAAGGGAACTGCACACCAAAGCTCTGGTACAATTTCAGCACTGCATGAACAGTATGTAGGGACCTGACTGAGTGAGCCCACTTCTGCTGAGCTCCAAAATACCCAACCTGGCATGCGGCAAGGCTCGTCCACACCCTCACTCCACCCTTAAGCATCTGCGATTCTCACCTTTGTGACACTGCAGAGGATAAAGCTGCACTTAGGGACAAGTTTTGCCTGGAGAGGTCCAGCCTTCCTCTGTGTCTGAGCATCCTGTCTGCTGCAGTGCTCATTTTTACCCCCAAGGATGTCTCTTCAGACTGAAAACAGCCAGGGGAGGGTTTGGCGTAAGTAGCGTGTGCTGTGCCTGCTTTAGCTCTCCGGGTCCCGGGGAGGGGATGTGCCCTGTGCTGGTTCCCAGTTGCCGGCTGATGGCAGCAGCGGATCTGCACAGAGGCAGCTCTGCCTCCTCACCTGCCTCTGCCCTTCGCTGCTCTGACCACATTGCCCCAGATATTGCAGTTTCGGCTTATAACTCAGCTTCCCACTGCCCTGCTGCGAACCGGCCGTTACCTCTGATCAAGCAAGTCACACACGTGAGAGTGATTGGAGAGTGGCGTGAAAATAATCCTGCTCTTTCAGAGGGGATAAACTGCCAGAAACTTTCCTTGTTTGCACCCCCACCTGCTGATGTGTCCCTCCACACACAGCAGAACTGGTGAATCATCTCCCAAAGTAAATGCCAGGCACTGAGTTCTTCCTCTTCTAAAGACAGAACTGATATTTCCTTGGGAGCCAGGAGGCCACGGGACGATCCCCTCTCCCTCGGAGGGGCTGTGGGGTTTGCCCTGCCTATTATCCTGCTTTTCCCTAGGATGTGTCAGCATTACACTGAAAGGAAAAGAAGATTCTCCATTTGCCTTCTGAAACACATACACTGATTTTAGGGGAAGAAAGAGGACAATACTCTGTTGTTAATAATGTTGTTCCCTACCTCAGCCTCACACTGAAATATTTAAGGTCCCCCATGAATAATGCAGCCTCAGCCCCAAGCCTGTTTTGCACTTCACACTACCCAGGCCCATAAAACACCAGGATTGCTCCCGGCATACATTATGCCGTACAGAACATCTCCCACAGAGCAAAGCTTTGTCTTCGCTGCCACAAAGGCTGTTGGGATTTTTTCCCTGTCTCCAAGAGAGATAACGAGCATGAGAGCTCTTGCTTTAAAATATTAGTGGAAACAAGTCACCTGTGTTTTTTTTCACCTGGTGCTAACTAGCTGTAGTCCACACTGCATCTCCCACACACACTGATCCCATGTCATTCCCTTTTTATCCAGCTGCTGTGCCTTAGAGCAGGAGCTATACAGCACTTAATCTGTGGTAAAATACATTGTATTTAGCTGACACACAGAAGACAAAGTGATACATTAGGAGTCAGGATTGCTCCTTAACCCAAAATAGGAATTATTTCTTTCTCTTGACTAGGAATTATGTACCTAAAATGCAGCAAGGAGCAGCATGTTGTAACGGGCTGAGGCTCATACATGCCCTGTCACACAGAGCATGTTCCTTCCCAGGCCCTTGTAAAGTTCAAGGGAGATTTTGGTAGCATTTTAATGATGCTGCTATTGAGAACAGGACCCGTTTAGTGTCGGGTTTAGTTGCTCCCAGCCATGCTGTTCTCTCCACTCCTCAAAGCAGAAATGAGGCAAGAGGAGAAAAAAATGCATGGCCTCAACCACTTCCCATGAAGATACCTTTACACTCACCCTAAACTACAAAGGTGAGGCTCTTGATGAATTTTGGATTAAAAGGAGCAATATGCCCCTCTGGACATCTGGTCTGTCGTCAATAATGACATTAGGATCTGTCACATAGGAATTGCCATCTGTGATCCGGTCAGAGGCCTTTCAAAGGGAAGGAAATGGGAGAGTGGAGATTAAGGAATGGTTTGCTGCAGGGAAAAGTGACTTGGAAGCCCCAGAGGTTCATGTGCCCTTCCTTCAACTCTGCAAATCACTCCATTCCTCCATCAGCTCAAGGATCTTGGGTTTTAAAAAAATCTTGGGAAGCTTTTGCTGAAGGTAGGAGATGAAGCAGGGAAAGGTAGGATTATCTGCACAGTGGTTAAAAAAAAAGGGGCCATAGAATCCTAGAATGGTTTGGGTTGGAAGAGACCTTAATGATCATCCAGTTCCAACTGCCCTGCCATGGCCAGGAACATCTTTCACTGGACCAGATTGCTCAGAGCTCAATCCAACCTAACCTTAAACAATTCCAGGGATAAGACATCTGCGACTTCTCTGGGCAGCCTGTTCCAGTGCCTCACCACTCTCACAGGGAAGAATTTTTTCCTAATATCTAATCTAAACTCTCTTACTGAGTACAAAGCTTCATCCAGAGCTTTTCCAGCTGCTTTATTGGGTGGTCTGCGTTACACCACCTCCTAACCCTCTCCCAAACTAGTTCTGTTTGGAAAGATGTGCATCTCTGGAAATCCACCTGCTGCCACAGCAGTAACATCAAAACCTCCAGTGATTCTATTTTCCACCTATTTTGTTTATCTCTTTATTAGCTAGGTACGAACTTTCCCCGTAGATACCTAAGATGAATCTGATCCTCAGCCCATCAGCTGTTTATTTAAAGAGGTAAATCCTCATCTTGTATTTTGGCCATCAATCCCCATTAGTTTCCCTGTATGGTTGATTGAATAGTCCATTGCCTGTACTAATAAGCACCCATTAGTTGTCCCACAGAGCTTTAGTTTTATTAGAAACAATTCATGTCAGCCTAGGCCAGACGAAATGCTTTTAGCTGGATTGTTTTGATTGCATTACTTAGAAGTGGCATATGAGCACCTGGAAGGTTGGAGAGGTGCTGCATCCGACTGAGCTGCTTTCGCTGGAGAAATGCAGATGATATGGCTGTGAGCACACTGAGGATTTGCTGCAAGGGCACACAAAATGCATTTAAATCTGCAGAAATGGCTCTTTGGTTTGCCCCATTGGGGTTAGTCTAGAAGGAATCTCCAAGGATTTGAAGCAAATATTCCCATTACCTGTCTGGCTTTGGGCTTCAGGACACCAGTGGATCTCAGCACTTGCTATTAATATTTCTCTCCCTTTTTCATTCTCTCTCTTTATTCCAGCCCAGAATTTTCTCTTTTTGCAGTGTTTCAGGCTGCAGTAAGCTGGTTACAAGCAATTTGGCTCGCTGCTCTGTGGAAAAAAAGTGTGGAAGGCAGGAGGAATTGCTGCAAATCACTGTTCAGCTGCTCTTCATCACACCGGCTCTGGCTTCCATCTACCCGACAGCCCTGCTAAAAGGATAATAATGCTTTAAAAATTAGAGTCAGCCGAACAACTACTTCATAAATTCATGGCCTTGCCCTGATCCTTTCCAGAAGTTTTTCTTTCAGATTAAGTCCACATCAGACCTTGGATTCCTTCCCTTTTTAAATGCTGCTGCTTTTCTACTTTCAGAGCACTCCCTGGGTCACAGCTATGCAAAGGGAGTCACTAATTACTGTCGTTACCTCGACAGAAACAAACCTCATTTTGGGATAATCTTGTGCTCTCTCCTTCAGAGAACACGAAATAATCTCTCCCTGATCCTGTCTCATTGTGGGATTTTGTCCTTGATAGATAAACCAGTCCTGAAATCCTATTAAGAGCTGTTCTGCCTCCCCTTAAAAGAGATAAACTCACTGATGAGACAAACTTCTGCAGAATTTGGAAGAGACCCTTGGCTTTGCCTACCTGATGTGAAACGGCTCTGGTTTTCAGCAGCTGTTTTAATCTGTACCACTTCTGAAAGCAATTGAAGATCTAACAGAGCCTTGGCTTTTATATGGGAATGATGGTCCTTCTCAGCTCATCAAATCCACCTCAAGCTACCAGCAGGGAACCATGGCAAATAGACTGAGGGACATGCTCAAGATGTGGTGTAAAGGCAGCACCTGGTGGAAAGTCTGGTTGAGTGGGTTATCACTCTTTTGGCATCTGTTCAATCCAAGGCATGTCATTGTTTCAGGAGAGACTGGATATGGCACTTAGTGCCATGGTCTAGTTGACATGGTGGTGTTAGGTTGTAGGTTGGACTTGATGATCTCAGAGACCTTTTTGAACCTGACTGGTTCTGTGATATCTGTGTCAAGGGATGAATTGGCCCATTGGATTTTCCACATACTCCAGAGGTGTGTAGTGCCAAAGGATCTGGACAGGAGAGCTCCCAAAATTGCCAGCCAGCGGTGAGGGTCTGC
>NW_008693605.1:20332-20648 GCF_000695815.1 Acanthisitta chloris | reverse complement strand
GTACTTGGTTGACAGCTTCCATGATTTTTAACCTGTTCCCCTAAAGAAGACCTGTCTATGTGTTATCCCAAATAACTCTGCCCCCAGTGCCTCACTGCGTCAAGAGAGGGATGAGATACCCATCCTTGGAGACACATTATGCCTCTGCAAACATTAAACCCACTTTAAGACCCAATGTTTCAGACTTTTTAAACCAGCCTGGGAAGCTCTGCTTTGGAAAAGGATCTGTAGAGGGAATATTTGCTGCTTATTTTGGTGAGAAAATGTGAAAACCAGCAACCTGGCCAACACTGAGCCCTGCACAGCACATTACATG
>NW_008693605.1:6687-20303 GCF_000695815.1 Acanthisitta chloris | reverse complement strand
CCCAGCTCCACACAGCCAGGGCAGCCATCCCAACCACTTGCTCCAGCATCACCCACCCTACCAGGAGCAGTGGAATCCTTACCCTTGCCTTGTTGGGTGTAGAGCAAAAGATGTACCCAGTGGTGCCATGGCAAACCCTGTGAAAAGCATCTCAGTGGCCAAACTGGGAGGTGGACCTTGATGGGAGCCAAGCTGGTGCTCTCAAACAGTGTCCTAGCAGCAGCTTCCCAGACACATTGCAACAAATACAAACTCCAACTTTTTAGCAGTTCCTGCTTACTCTTCAGATTTAAGGTCTTTATATCGTTAAGGAAGTTCTGACAATAAAAGACAAACAAATCCATCAGTCGTGAGTGGAGTTTGAAAATGTTTTCTAAAAGCAAAGATTTCATAAAAAAAATGAGTGAGGTGTAAAAATGAAATCTCTTATTTTACAAATCTGACAACTCCAGCAAAGTCAAATTGCTTCTCAGGGGATGCCGAAGGGAAGACAGAACCTACCCAAGTCTGGGATTCATAAAAAATGAAAGAAAGTAGTTGATGTTGTCTTAGATTTTGGTTGTTTGGGGCTTTTTCACTTTGCTTGGAGCTGTTTAGCTGTAAAGGACAGTCCCTGCTGTGCATCCATAGGGTTTGTTGTGCATTTGATCAGGCTCCCTGTAGCTGTTTTTGTGTCTGAAAATAGTGACAACCTAAATTTCTTGGGTCCTTTTCCTTCTTGGCATTTTGCTTTTGGCTTCCTCCAGGCTTTGGGGGTCAGGGAGCTGCATCCTCCTTGAGCTGAGAAGCACATCTCCCCTTCTTTGAGATGTACAACAAGGAATTTTCAGACTTCTCCATTTTGGGGGGCGGGGAAGCATTAATGCTCTTTTGGGAAAGTATGAATATATGAATATATCTCATACAATCAGGACCATTCCCTTCCAGTGGTTTATTGCCATGTCCCACCAGTTCTACACTGCCCAACTTTTGCTAGTGCCCATCAGTAATTTCCCTTGGTGCAAACAATAAATTTAACCCTGTAGATTAATTTTGATGGTGCTGCAGCAGGATCTGGGTCTGGCACATTTCCTTGTGAGGAAAGGATCCCTCCTCCTCACTACAGAAGCTGTTGGGGCCGTAATATGTCTCCTGTGCCATGTCCTTGCCTGAGGACTGGCAAGCCTGAGCCCAATCTTCAGAAATAAATCCATCACAGGGGCAGGGAGCGGATGGAGCTGCTGCAGCTATAAAGGTCAAATGATAAAGGCCATGTTAAAATATGCTCATAGGAAATGGCAGCTTATAAGTACTCAGTGATCTAATTACTTATGTCAGGCAGATAAGCCTGGACAGCAATTATTTTTAACCTAAATCACGCAAACAACTACTGTAGGAGCTTTGCCAGTTCTCAGCTTTTCTTTCAATTATCATTTTTGGTGCAAAACGTGGACCTTTGCAGGACGAACAGCTGTCTTAAAGGGTTGGTTTTCACTCTCACTGAAGGTGGGGAACAGCTTTAATTACCTTATTTTCCCTTTCTAAGAAAAGTAAACCTTACACATCGTAGTCCACAGGCAGCTTGCAGGGCTGAGCCTGGTTTGCATTGCTTGGAGGGGGATTGGGGTTTCTTTTCCTGCTGGCATTGCTGGAAATGGGCAAAGGGGAGAGCTGTGACTGAAGACAACAATTCCTCACACAGGAAGGAGTGCTCTCAAACCGAGAGAAGGTGAGAGATGATCCTTGCCCTGACAGAGATATGACCTTAGGGCTTGAGCAAAGGACTGCAGCTGAGAGAAGAACCTTGCAAGAGCACATGGGCCTCATGGTCTACATGAGGAATGGAGATCACAGTCTGACCCCATCTCTGACTGCACAAAGAGATGCCATGAGGTGACCCTGAGACAGAGCAAGAGCATGGGATGGGGGACCACATTGCCCTTTTTTTGCACTTAGGTATCACAGCCTTCTTCTCCAGCCTGGCACACAAAATCCAGGTCCTCTGGGTCCAGTGTCAGCTTCCAGCCTCTGCATGATCTAAAATCTTCCCTCATGTTGCTGGAGAAGATCTTTCCCAAAAACATTTCTCTGTGCCTTACAGAAGGATCTTGGAAGCACATATCATCTTACATAGCACTTCAGTCTTGGCTCTTTGACCTGTGCCTGAGGGAGCTGCCCCTGTTCTCTCAAGGTCATTTGAATATCAGCAGAGATGTTCATCATCCTGGGGCCTCAAGGAAGGTATTGATCACGTATGATGAATCGGCGCATGTGTTGTGCAGGAGGAGTGATTAGTTAATGGATGAAAGATGTGAGACCTTGGGCTTTCATCCCAGGTCGCTGCTTCTTCCTCCTCCCTGATGCGAGGCTCTTCCTGCCCTGGTGGTGTGGGAGCTGTAGAGGAGAGACAGAGATGGGCTTCAGGATGGGAGCCAGTGGATGTTGGTGGCACCTTCTTCTGGGGACACAGTCTGGGTCTTCCTGGGAGGCACCACCAGAGGTGGATTTTGGAGAGAGGGAAGGTTAAATGAAGTGGTGCTTTGGTCCATGGTGGTGAAACCAAGAAGATCTGGTGCAACAGATGACACTGGAGGATTCCTTGATGAAATAAAATCTTTCTCCCATTTTCCACCAGTGCCATGGAGCTCAGAGGGCTCCATGCCCTCTGGACACAGCTCCTGCAGCCCCAGGTGAACCTTTTACCATGACAGTCTGACCAGGGCCATCAACATCACTCCAGCAGTGCCTTTACAAAGCAGACAGATTTCCAAACCACTGGTGTTTACTCTGCAAGTAGCATCAGTGTTATTATACCAACCAAAACTGCTAACTAGCAGCTTTGGCAAAGATCTACTACTTTAAATTGAATTTCCCTCTTTCTCCAACTCCCCAATGATCTTTTACTTTAAAGCAGTGTAATTTGTCTCATCTCCCAAGGCTAAAATGTCACCTTCTTTTAGCTTTCCAGCTTGACCTGACTGACCATCCCTGAGCAGTGGGTTTGCAGCAATGCTGGAGCCACGTGACATGGAGAGGTGCCACACAGGGAACATGAGGGACGTGGGTGGGTGCTTGAAGCAGCAGTGCACAGTGGGATTGCTTTGGAGCTCCATAGCTTTGGAGTCACAGTGAGGAAGGAGGAGATGCCATTTGCCTCTTGGTCATGCTGCTCTCCCAGCCTGCAGGCATTACTGCAAATAGTGATTTATTAAATCTTTGCAAACCAGAGCAGTATCGCACGTCCCCACTGAGAGCTCTTCCGCACAAGGTGTTATTCCAAAGGGCTGTTTCTGATTGATTTTTTTCACTCCCGATTTTTTTCCTATATGAATGTTTTGGAAGAAAAGCACATTATTCCAAATGCGATTAAGTCATTTGGAAGAGGATTATGGTGTTTTGGAATAACACCCTCTTATTCCAGAATGAGATCAGTCACACGGGGAGTTAATCGGAAACAGCTATTTTGCTCCTCTGGGAAGCCTCCACCAGCATGACGAACGGTCAGAGTGGCTCCTCCTGCCTGCTGCCCACTTGGTGCCTTTGTCCACCCGTGGGGTCTGAGACCAGACAGTGCGTTATGGCTCAATAATTTAGAGATATAACTTCATTGCTTCTGGGCTCAACTCAGGGTTTTCTGTAGTAGTTGAACCTCAGAGTCCTCCATAGAAATCACAACAAATAGCCATTTCGTGGCTGAAAATTGAGGTGATTTGTAAAGGGCTTTTGCCTTCAAGAGATGTTTGCTTCTCCAGAAGTCTCTGCATTTATTTCAGTAGGGGCTGGATTGAACCACACCAGAGGCAGCTGCATTGACCCCTCAGCATCCTCCCTCCCATCAGCCATGGTGAGCTGCATCCCTTGGCCATGGTCATGAAGGCATCAGCATGACCCATGGTCTAGAGCAACCTGGTCTAGTAGAAGGTTGCGGCTGCCCCAACCCTGGCAGTGTTCAAAGCCAGGTTGGATAAAGCCTTGAGCAACCTGGTCTAGTAGAATGTGTCCCTGCCCAGGGCAGGGGTTTGGGACTAGATGATCTCTAAGGTCTATTCCAACCTCTTAACATACTATGAAACTCTAAGGTGTCTCTGTCCAGGGCAGGGGGTTGGAAGCAGATGGTCTTTTAGGTCCCTCCTAACCCAAACCATTCTATGATCATACTGCATCCTCCACATGCACACGTGACTCTGCTGCTGCAGCTATCACACTCCATGATGCAACAGCCTAGAAACTATGAGCTTCCATATGCCACCAATTATATTTTTTCATCCTCTGATATGTATTTATTATTGAAAATTAAAGGGTTTTCTAAATTCTTATTTCCAAGCTGGGCCAAACACAGCTTAGGCATTAAGCAATGCATATTTATTTCCAGCTTGAGAAGGAAAAATATAACTTCTTTGCTCGTGTTTCTATAATTTCTTTTTTGTGCACATGCAAATTACCGGTTTATTTGTGCAAGATTTATGCAACTAAATGATGGGGAATTATAGAGGCAATTCAGCACTTAGAAAGGATAGAGACAATTGCTGCAATTTGCTTGTGCCATGCGCTAATTCCTTCAGAAAATGCTTTTGCTCATTTATTTGCACCGAGCACCGATTTCTGCACCCCTAAGCAAGCTTGGGAATGTTCTCCAGGGTCAATAGACTGCAAATGGTTTATATTTCTTTCTGCGTGTGCCATCGCCTCCCCATAATACTTTATAGCAATTAGTAACAATAATGAAATATAGCTGTGATTTCTCAGCGCCGGAGAAACGCAGCCAGTGCTTGTGAATCAAGCACATTTTCTGGTCAAATTGGCCATTTAAACATGCTGCTCAGGAAGCTTTAAATCCACCTCGATGGATCACTCTGAGCTAAGCTCCACGGGGGGGAAAACACTGTTGGAAGCAGATTTTTTTTCCCCTGCCAAAGCTGAACTTGCTCTGTGAGGTGATGCTCATGGGTTTGGGGGAGCCTCTCAGCCTGGCATGAATCGATGTGTCATACTCGCTCACAAGTGTCATCCTTGCTGATGCAGTGAGACCTTGGCTTGCAAAGAGAGTGGCACCAAGAGTTGAAGCAGCTCCCAGGTTTTCCTCCACATACCTCCTGGGTGAGTTCGAATAGGGAAATCTCATGGGTCTGGGATCATAGAATCACGGAATTATGTAAATTGGAGAAGATTTTTAAGATCATCAAGTCCAACCATTCACCCAGCACTGCCAAGCCCATCTCTAACCATGTCCCCAGGTGACACATCTACATGTCTTTCAAATGCCTCCAGAGATGAGGACACCACTCCTTCCCAGGGGAGCCTGTTCCTTGATAATAACTCTTGTGGTGAAGAAATTTTCCCTGATCTCCAGTCTAAACCTCACCTGGTGCAACTTGAGGCTTTTTCATCTTCTTCTCTTGCTTGTTACCTGGAAGCAAAGACCGACTCCCACCTCACTACAAGTGAGGGAGTTGTAGAACGCAAGAAGGTCTCTCTCTGAGCCTCCTTTTCTCCAGACTGAGCCCCCACAGCCCCCTCTGCAGTTCCTCATCAGACTTGTGCTCCAGACTATTTCCCAGCTCTGTTGCCCTTCTCTGGACACATTGGAGCACCTCAGTGTCTTTCTTGTCATGAAGGGTCCAGAACTGACCGCAGGATCTGAAGTGCCTCAGCGGTGCCTGCACAGGGGGACAAGTCACTGCCTTGGTCCTGCTGACCACAGTATTGCTCTTACAGTCCAAAATGCCACTGGCCTTCTTGGCCACCTGGGCACACACCTGGCTCATGTTCAACTCTTCTCAACCAGCACCTTGAGGTCCCTTCTCTGGGGAAAGGTCATTTCTCAGGGCAGCTTTCCAACCACTCTTCTCCAAGCCTGTCACATCTCGTGGGGTTGCTGTGACCCAAGGGCAGGACCCAGCACTTCAGCTAATGCCTCAGATCCGATGCCCGGATGCAGGATGGAGACGGGACACAGGGACGGAGGTCCAGGGCCCCAGGAAGTAACCTGGAGGTCCTGCAAAAGGACTTGTTGTAGTTAAATGTCACAAGACAGCTGGTGCCCAGCACTTAGGAGAAAGGGAAGTGATTTAGGTTTGGTCATTATCAGAAAAACATGTGTGGAGGACGGGCAATGAGAAGAGCAGCCGTTTTCTATTAGGATAAGAGTAGGTCAGGTGTAGTTAAAACTGGGTAAATGGAGCAGGAAATGTGGCTGTATATTACTCACCCAAGATATATTGCACACATTAGCCTTGTTTGATCGGGTTATTCAGAGATTCGGCGCTCCGAGTGGTGTTTTAGGGTGGCCAAATCCAGGCTTTGTACTCTATTAAAATAAATATATTGCTTGTGTTTAATAAAGTCTCTGAGTTTCCATGTAGCTGAAAGTCTGTGAGAGGTCTTTGCCGGGAGTCTGGGGCCTTAATGAGTCCCTGCCTGCACTGGGCTTTTGAAGGTGGAAGGTGTGATATTAATATTGTTTATGTAGCAAAATAATTTATGAATATTCATTTAATGATGTTACTGACTTCCAACGTGTTTCTGCTCTAACGGTTTTTCTCTCCTGCCACAGAGCTGCCTCATGGAAGCACTGGAGGCTTTGCTGTGTGGGCTCATGGGCTGCCTTGTGCTGTGGAAATGCATCCAGGCTGGTGGAGCAAGGATGGGCAGAAAACTGCAAGGCTGGTCTGAAATTTGGCTGTGAAAACTGCCCTGTTTTTGCAGAAGGATTAAGCAAAGGATGCTTTTCTCTGTTAAAAAGCCCCATGCAGTACAGACAGCAATATTGGCACCAGACAAGTGAAAATGTGTTAAGTTGGGTTTTTGTGAGGTTTTTTTTTTGGGTGTGTTTGAAGCTTTTGAGCCTTAATGAAGAATCATGTGTCCTCTCAAAAAAAATGGAGAAGGAGGCACTAAGGTGGATGGTTGTTATAAGCTAAAATTAACTTTATTAGGTGATTTTCTAAAAAATAATGTCTTTTATCTCAACCTTTGTATCCTATGCAGCATCTTCATCTGTGTTTACCTTTGATGCTCTTGGACCATCCCTTGGTGCATGGACAGGCTCTTTATCATGTGCCTATGGTTCCTTCATAATCTCTTGAATAAATTTAGTGGATAAATAAATGTTTCTGGCATGGGAGCATCCTGCTTTCCTTTCAGGGATGGAGGACTGAGGTCCAGGTCCTTCTGAGACACTGGGATCCACACAGTCAGGTTCCTCCCGTGGTCCAGTCAATATGCCAGGGCAGAGCAAGCGTCCCTGGGGGCAAACCCAGTTATGGGGCTCAGCTCTGACAGCCCCAGATTTAGGCATCCCATAAGGAAGGGAAAGGAGTCTGAGCAGGGAACCTCATCCAAGTGTTGGGCCCATTCCTTCCTCACCTGAGACCTCACAAATCCTGGTCTCCAGAAACCTTCTGCAGCTAAAGCTGATGCTGCATGTGCAAACCAATAATCAAACCAAGTGGGGGGAAACTTTCCCAGCTCCCCATTCCCTGGCTGTCCCGGAGTGATGCTCAGTGCGTCATGCCCAGCCACGGGCCCATCTGTGGGCAGTAAATCCCGCGGCAGCAGTTGGGGCTGACCGCGACTTCGTTCCCTCTTTGCCTCTGACAAAGCTTTATTGTTTCAGCGTGACCTGCTTTTAGGAGCCCCCTGAGGTCCTGCCATATATCTGTCCTTGCCAAATCCTGAAGGGTGGCTGGGACCCCAGTGGGGTCAGCGAAAGGGTACGTCACGGCTGGACGGCAATTATCCTCGGGGCTGGGAAAAGCCAGAGCCCAGGCTGCGCCGTGACCTGGGGTCTCTCAAAAAAACCTTTGAAGGGTCCCAGGCTAGTGAAGGTTGGGTCCTCTGCATCCTCCCACAGGCATCCTCTGCTAAAAAATTTCCCTGTCTGCTTAATGGCTACTTTATTTGGGCATCACATTGCAAACACATCCTGCTTTGCCCTGTCCTGGCACCCCTGGGCTGGAGGGGAATGTCCTTTGATTCTTTCTGATGAAATCCTGCAGGATTTCTGGGCATTTTCTGATGAAATCCTGCAGGACTGAAGTGCTGTGCTTCAAATCATTACTTCCTTAGTTTCCCATCCCCAGCTCTGGGCACCCTCTGCCTGGCAGAGGCACTAAATGGGGTTAAAGCCAAAAAAAATGGCAAATTTTGAGTGTGCAAACTGCTCTTCTTGTGTTAAAGAGGAGACAGAAGCAGAGGCTGGATGGAAACAGGCAAAAATAACACTAGATTTGTATCTGGGACAGCTCCGGAGGGGACAGCTGGGGAGGTGTCACTGTCCCCTGCCCCATGGGCTAGAGAGAAGGCAGCCACTCCGGAGGGATGCTCCACATGCCACATCCTGATGCTCAACAGCATTTTATGTATTTAATCTCCTCCAGGAAAAATCAGCCCAATTCCTTCTCCAAGCTATCTCCAGAAGTCAGCAGCAGCATCCATCCAGCCCCTGCCCATGGCTCTGTCAATTCATCAGTCCACTAAAATTAAAAAAAAAAACACGGGCAGAAGGTGCTAGTTTTGGGGGAAGGATACTCTCGCCCAGGGGAGATGCCAGTGTGTCCTGTATGCATTAATGAAACACTTTCTTTCCGGTTAGGACTTGAAGGATGCTCATTGAAAATCAGGCTGCCATGGAAACCAAAGGTGTTTAGTCTTTTGGGAATGCTGTTGGACAGAGGCAGGGAGGTGTGGGAGGGGGGAGAACAGCCTCTGCAAAGGAGGTGGTTTAGCAAAACCCTTGGTTCACCGTCAGTCTGTACCTGTCTGTTGCTCGTGGCTGCTAATTGTGGGAGAGAAGGGTTTGTCTCTTTACCGGATGCTTTTCCTGGCCCCAGGAGCCTGCTTGCCCTCAGCATGTCCCTGCACGGGTGGGGCATGTGGACCCTCGTGGCTGTGGAGAGGGATCTGCTGTGGGAGGGATGGGGTGTGCAGAGGAGCAGTAGCCGCGGAGCCCTGAGCATCCTTGTTGCTGTGGATCCCTGACGGGAGGCAGCAGGTCAGGGACCTCTGGCTGCTCAGGGACCCCCGGTCCTGGCACTCTGCACCCCCTGCCCTGCCCCTCGAGGCTGAAGCAGGGGAAGGTGCAAGCATGGAGAAATAATGGAATTATTGCTCTGTCATGTACAATTCATTTTAATTAACGCAGCACGTCGGCGCTGTGACAGCAGTATTAATGAAGGTTGGGAGGTTACTGCAAAACAATGTTGTCTTCCTACACCTTGTCACTTCCCCGCGTTGTCCCCAAACCAAACCCCTCTCCTTCCCCTGCTCCTGCCCCTCAACATCCTCAGGCTCCTGCTGGGAGCCCGTGGGCAGGAGCTGGGGGTGCTCCCCTCGGCCCTACACAGCCTCTCACCCCCAGAAACACCAACCAACGTGTGTTTTCATTAGAGTAACTAATGAGTTGCGCTAGGAAGAAGGACTCGAGCTGCTCCCTGTTGCACACACGGCGTAGCTCTTCGTGGTGGTTCATAGAACACTCTGCCCTGATGCCGCTGGAGGTTGTCATTAAGGCTAATTAATTGCCAGTGTTTTCGGGCCGGCACCTTTGGGCCTGGAGCTGCCGTGGGGTGCGGTGTGGCAGGAGCAAAGCCAAGGAGCTGGCAGGGTTTGAAGGCAAAACACAAAGCAATAGATTAGGAGAGCTGACAGCTGCTCTCCCTCCCATCACATATTCCTGAAATCAGGAAACCTCAGCACAATGGGAAACCCTCAGCGATGGACTGTCAGTGCTGGCTGCCCGGGCATCGATTCACCCGCGATTTGGATTTCTCCTCTCGCAGCAGTTAATGCTCTGCCGGTGTTTTACCACCACATCCAGCTCCGTAATTACAGTGACTGCACAGATCAATTAGCGCCGCTTAAAGCCATTAGCAGCCCAGCTCCTGTAGCCCGGGGCTCGTGGCCAGCAGTCCTGGGCATGGGGGAGCCACGGAGGGACCTGTTCTCACGGTACCTGCAGTGAGCAGCCCCTCGCTGCTTTTAAATTTGCATTTTAACCTGTTTTTCCTCATTGTAAAAATACAGCGATGTCCTCAGTAGGGACCCTGGGCATCTCCAGGGACTGGGGCTGGGAAAGGTGTGGGTTCTCTGATGTCTGGTACAACCAGGCTCTGCCCACTGCAATGGGTGAAGCCAGGCAGGATGGATTTGTGCCAGGATTGCACAAACCTGCTACTCCTTACTTTCAGTTTGTGCTTTGTCTGGCTGTGAATGTTTCGTTTCACAGAGATTTCGATGTTGCCTCTTGGGGTTCACCAAAAGGTGACAATTCTGTATTGTGATGGGGTTTGTCATCAGAAATTTGTCCTTGTTTAGTGCTGGATGAAATCCAAAGCCCCTGAAGGTCTGGGACTGTCTTGAAACATCCATTTGCAAGGGAAAAGCAAAATCCTTTCCTGCTCTCTTGTCCGGAGGGCATGAGGGAACTGGGGTGAGAAGCAGAGGAGAGATGTGAACAAACACATTCTCATATCTGAAAGGGAAGAATAAATATTGTATCTGTGCCTCAATTTCTGTTGCAAATGTGAGTATTGCCTCTACTGCCCATGTCACCTGCAGATTCAGAGCTCCATGGTTCAGTTAAAGAGTTGTCAGCTCCAGGCTCTTCACAAACTCATTCCAAGATACTGGTGAGCACAGACCGCTCAAACACCAGGTTTCTATTCCAAATACAAGCATTTCCGTTCACTTTTTGTCTTATAACAAAAGCAATTAACACCCAAAATATTTCCCCAAAGAGGTCATTTCTTCCAAGGTCTCCCCAGAAAGTGAAGGTTAAAAAAGTCCTGGGAGAAGCCAGAGGCTGTTAACCAAATCTTGTACTATTAACATCTCCCATTCAGCAGCTTTTCCCCTCTTCTCCTTGCTTTGATGAAAGGATTTAGCAGGCTTGATGGTGGCACATTCCAAACTGTGTGCCCTGGCTGTCACTGTGCAGACCCTGGTGTCTCCAGCAGGGAAGACCCCTCTGCATTGAAAACTGTAAATAGCTCAAAGGTGCTTTTATTTCCCCCTTTTCCTCATAATTTCATCATGAAAAGAGAAATGAAACTACCGTGAAAAACCACAATATTTTCGATGGGACTGAGGGACCCCATGTGCTGCAGACCCCATTAGGGATATGCTGGTCTATGCCTGGTGGTCCCTGGGAGAAGCTGAGGGGGCTGATTTCCCAACCCCAAAGCATAAATCATGCATATAAAAAGTCACTGAGGGCACTCTCTAACCCAGCATGGGGCAACTGTAAATATTTCTGATCTAAGGGATTATTTTCTCTTTGGGCAGTGTTGCTCTGTGTGTGACATCTCATTCCTAGATCGATGTTTTATAGGCACGTGGGCCCTTGTATCTGCTCGTGGTTAGTCGATAATGCCAAAACATATGGGCTGTCATGTACTCTTCCATGTATTCCTGTTTTATAGGCTCTGGAAATAACGGGAGGGTTAAAAAATAAATAAATCTCGAGGATGGTATTGTTCGTGCTAGATAAAATCCTGTGAACAAAGCAATTGGCATCATTTCACTTGCAAATTGAGCAGCGAAGCAAAATACCATTTATGAAACTGTAATTTATTCTTGGAAAATCAAGCACTTACAGTGTCGGCTTGTCGCAGGTTAAGTTACAGAAAAGGGAAAAAAATAGATTAATGATGAACGTGACAACATTTCAGGGTAAATCATCACAGCGAAAGCCTTTGAAAAGCTCCCTGCAAAACGGGATTTTCATTTATTTTCTCCCAGGAACATTAAACCGGCGATTGCTTCAGGTCTCAGCTGCAGTCAAGCAGGCAGCAGCAAGGTCTGGGAGGTCCTTGCACCCCTTTGCCCCTGTCCTGCTGCAGCCCATGCTGGGGAGCCCTCACTGCCTTCAGAAGCCAAAAAGCAAAGTCTGGTTCATTTTTTTTTCCTGCCTGCAATTAAGTCCATCCCTTAGCGATCCTCTTTCTTCCAGATGTGCTTATTGTATTCACAGAATCACAGACTGGTTTGGGTTGGGAGAGACCTTAAATGTCATCTCGTTCCACCCCCTGCCATGGGCAGGGACACCTTCCACTAGCCCAGGTTGCTCCAAGCCCCATCCAGTCTGGTCTGGAACACTCCTAGGGATGGAATATTCTTATATTTTGGTTCTGTACCACTTAAACCAGGGCAGTATGGACAAGCAAAGTCATCACTCTGCTGGGGACATCACTGGTGCCACCACTGGGGCATCAAACCCTGTCATCAGTTCTTTCAGAGGATCCACAGATGCTCCATGACCTGGTTCCTTGAAGGCCTCCCAAGGTTCCCTTTATGCCCTTTTACTCCCCATCCCTCTTAGCCCTTTCTCTTCTGACCAAGACATCCCTCCCCACCGTGCAGACACCCCTTGAGAGCTGACAGACACCATGGAGTCATTGCAACAGGAATGGGAAGAAAATTAATGCAATTTACAGAGGATGAGGACAGAGCTCACCACAGTAAGTGAGTCAGTGATTAGGAGGTCTGGCCTCACCCCTTGACATGCAGGAGTTTCTGGACCACTTGGAGCCATGAATCACAGCTTGGAATCACACTCTGCATGCACATCTTATATCTTTATCAAGGGAAATATCAGCAAGTAGTCCTAATCCCCGCAATTTCTGGACCAGCATCTTTTAAGGTCTCACCCCAAGAACTGGATCTCACCTCTGCCTTGGAAATGGGCGCTTGGCAGGGCGGGAGGAAATTCCTGATCTTCCAAGCAAAGTTTTGGATAAAGAAATTAGTTAAATGGCCTCAAATGCAATATTGGTGGTGGTGAGCATGGCGTGAGCAGTACCTGACACCTCGCAGGGGGATGGGGCTGTCTAGAGGAGCATCTGGGGCTCACGGGGTGATGTGAGGCTGGGAGAGCACCCGTGATCCCTGTGGGAGGATGGGGTCAGCAGGTGGAGGTGGGCTGGGAGGGACCCTCAGTGGAGATCCACACGGTGCGTCCGCACAGCTCGATGCTGTCAGACCTGTCTCCAACAGGACACCCGTGGGACAGTTGGGCAGCTGCGATGACGTTCCAAGTGCTCAGCGCAGGCAAGGAGACCACAGGCCAAATCAGCACCCTCATTCCTTCCCTCCAGCACTGGTTCCATATCCCAGCAGGTATTTCCAGAACTCTGGCCGAGGCACTGCTCATCATCCCCCGGCGGCGCTCGCTGAAGGTGACGGTAAAACGGAGTTCACGACCCACAGAGCGATTGCTGGCTGTAATAGTGTGTCACGTATTAAGGGAGCATGTTTGAAACCACATTGTATTATTAAAATTCATGGGAGTGATTTATAGGGGTTTTTAAAAACAGCAGCTTGCCAATATAAATTGGCTTAGGAAAGTCAACTGTAATCCACCCAGGTCCAAATAATGACATTTCCTCCAATACATCCAAAAAGCTGAAAAGCAGAAAATAATATCCAGGTGTGTCACGTATTAAGGGAGCATGTTTGAAACCACATTGTATTATTAAAATTCATGGGAGTGATTTATAGGGGTTTTTAAAAACAGCAGCTTGCCAATATAAATTGGCTTAGGAAAGTCAACTGTAATCCACCCAGGTCCAAATAATGACATTTCCTCCAATACATCCAAAAAGCTGAAAAGCAGAAAATAATATCCAGGGAGATAAGGC
>NW_008693605.1:0-6664 GCF_000695815.1 Acanthisitta chloris | reverse complement strand
AAATATTCATGCAGCCATAGATTGGATGGTGGAAATGGCCATTCCCAGCGGCTGCGTTTAGGGACTGATGAATTTAGTTACTGTACCTTTATATTTATCGCTCAATAAACAAGACAAGCTCCTTTACGAGCCCAAGCAAGACTAATTTAGCTATTTTAGCACTAAGGCAATGGCTTTCTGGGCCAGGCAAGGGGGTGATAGTTTTGTATGAAATTAGAAGGCTTTGAATTTAGCCAAAGCAGTGAGCACTGGTGTGCTGAGAACAGCAGCGCTAGAGACAGTATTAAATCCCCCTGGATGGAGCAGTGGGTTGGGGTGACCACCCTGGGTTTTGGGGGACCTCACACCGAGAGTGAGCAGAGCCTCTTGGGGCCATCTGCACCTGATGATGAAGATGTTCCAGCTCTTAATTCTTAAGATGATTTTTGGAGGCTGAGGCCATTGCCATAAAGGTTTTACAGCAGCTGTGCCGGAATCCAGTGTGGGTCCGTAAATGTGTCAGCAAATGAAGCAGCGATGCCCGAGCAGCATTAATGCCAAAATGACCTTTCTGATAGTTAGGGCTTTATGGGATATTATAAATTCTCCCCATGTTGGCAGGGTTATAACTAGGACATTAGCAGTAACATCTTCTCCAGTGCTATCCGAGGCAGAAACGCAGTGTTCAGAGCTGAAAACACCCAGCTTAATTCTGTTTTAGCATTCCTGGAGCTGAAGAGTTGAGATATTTCCAGCAGAAATTTGAATGCACACGGTCAAAAGGAGATTTCTCCTGTTAAAGATGAGTTTTGAGCATTCCAGTAGGGTTGTTTTGAGGCTCTTAATATTTCCAACAGCCAAAAATCAAAGCGATTTAAACGTGTTACTTGGCTTTCTTTATTTCCTAAGTTTCTAAGACTTTAGATTGATATTGGCAAGCCTTTTTCTTATTGCCATAAAGGCAGGAAAAGTCCTTTTTAATGAAAGCCACAAGCTCTATACAATGCCTTGACTCCACAGCTGCTGTCTGAAGCACTGGATTCCACTGAACTTAGAGAAAAATCCCCCGAGTGAGCACACTCTGATCTTTTTTTCACCTCTTGCATTGCCACTGGGAAATAAAATCAGTTTTTATTCTGGTATTTATTATGAACTATACATTTAGACAATCTGTGCTGCAATTTAGCAGTTCTGAGAGCTTTGGGGAGTTGTTTGAAGCGACTCTTCACTCACCTGCTTATTGAAACCCTCTTTAGAAAGTGCTGCTGGGCTCAGTCTCAATCATTTATTCCCCACAGCCTCCACTTTGGCTGTCCTTTGGCACTGACAACAGCAGCAGGAGGAGGGGACAGGGCTGTTCCTCCACACAGTGCCACCACACATGGGACCGTGGAGGAGGGTGCCCCATGGTTCTCAGCCTGTTTTGGGGCAAGGATACACCTTAAAGTCCTGGAATGGTTTGGGTTGGAAGGAATCTTAATGATGACCCAGTTCCACCCCCTGCCATGGGCAGGGACACCTACACCAGCCCAGGTTACTCCAAGCCCCATCCAGCCTGGCCTTGAACACTCCCAGGGATGGAGCAGCCACAGCTGGTTCCCCACCCTCACAGGTGCTGCCCCATTAGTGCCTGAGGCAGCAGGAGGAGCAGACAGCAGCAATAGCTGAGCCAGAGCCAAGATTAATTGGAAATTGATTTGCACTTCCAAGCATGAGGTGTCATACTGTCACCTTGCAGGTCTCAGCTCACCCATCTCCCAGAGAGCCCCCAGCAGCCCCTGTGCTCCAGCAGGGCTCTGCTCATGGCTTGGCTGGAGTTTTATGAGCAAAGCAGCAAAATAAAAACCCCTCAGCCCTCAAATGCTGCATTTTTGAAGCTGCTCTTCGAGAGGAACCAAATTCATCAGCCATCCACATGAAGTGGTGATGCCCTGAGCCCCAATCCCCCACCACAGTCCTGCACAGGAAAAGAAAGTCCCACTCAGGCTCATTTATTCTAGCTTTATTTTTCTTGTACAAGTAGCCACAGGCTAAAATCTAAACAGAGCAAACTACAAAAAAAACCTGGGTTTTATTTTATTATTATTTTTTTAATACAGAGCTAACAATCGTGGGATCAGTGGGATTTCAGTATCAAGACAGTTCAAAGTAAGAAAGGTAGAAAATAAACAGTAGAAAAGTGCTTTGCAATTTGGGTTTTTAGTGTTACTCTTAAGGGCTGATTCTCGAAAAGGACTGGGACAAAGGTTTAGCATCAGCTTTATTAGTACTTTCTTACAAACGTAAAGATACTGCAAGTCGAAGGGATGGAAATAAGATCAAAGTACAAATCCCTCTTTGCTTTGTAAGTCAGACCCTGATGCAAAGCCCCGTGAAATCAGGCTTGTCCCCGACTCGCTGAGCGTCACACCAGCCCATCCCACTGCTCTCACGGTGCCCAAGCTCAGGCTCTGCCTGCGGAGAAACCTGGAGCTGTTTCCCTGATTCCCAGTGCTACGGTGGGTGCAGGTGCCATGGCCCTGAGCGTGCTGGTGCTTCCCTCGTACCCGTCTCCTGCCTGCAGCTCCAGCCCAGGCACCTTCCCCTTCCTTTCCCTTTTCATTTGGCAGGCGAGGGAAATAAATGAGTCGGCATCAAGTTGCTAGATGGGATCTTTAACCTGCCTGCACCGGCACACACGGGGAGGGATAGATTTCCACACTGTTTGTACAGATGAAGTGAGTAAGTAGCTCCCCACGTTTGTTTCCATAAGCTTTTAATTTCCTTTTTTTAAACCAATCTTCCCAGACTTAAGTGCTGTCACTCAGCTCAAAGAGGGCTCAGACACTGCACCAATCCCCCCCCAAATGCTGTGGATGGTTGTCCCAGAGGAACACCCCACCACAGGCACCTTTCCCTTCACCATCCAGAAGCAGCAATGCTTCTCCTCTCTTATTGCCAACTTAAAATCTACAGTCCCTTGGGATAATTTGAGGTGAAAGCTTTAAAATTCCCAAATTGGTCCAGCACTTAAATATATCAGCACCTTTACAAAACAAGGAAGAAGAAAGATAATGGTAGACAAATAAATACCTGAATCCAACAGCGTGAAAATACCCTGTCACAGCATAAAACTATTCCCTGTTCAACTAAAGACAATGTGGATACTATCCCTGAGGTAGCAGCCATCTCTGGTCAACTTGAGAGCTCCAAGAATAGGTTCTGCCTATTATGGGTTACCAAAACTTAAAAAAAAATTAAAAATCAGCTTTTGGATATTTACTCCTTCCTGTAATTCCATCTCAACACAGCCAGAAAATAAGAGGGTTTGGGGGATCGACTGAGAAAAGGTTGAATTAGTGGGATTATTTGCTTGGAAAAATGCTAGAAGATGAGATTCCTACCACAAGCAAGGGCAATTGCCAGCAGTTTGCACTGTATGCAACATCTGTCTATTATCCAGCAGTTTTATCTCTGGATAAAACCAATTCCTCCCATCAGGGAGAAAGGGGGGAAAAAAAGGAATAAGAAATCTGGCAAGCTGTTGCTCAAATGTTTGAGGTGTCTAAAGGAATGCTCAGGGTGAAGGGAGTGCCTGCCCTTGGGTGATCTCTGGCAGGTGGGCAAGGACGGGCACGAGGCACCGGTAACCATCCCTGGGACAGTCTGCCTGGCTCAGCCTCCAGTCTGGGTGCACGATGTCCAGACCCCTTTGCTGCACTCCTACATCTGCCCAAACACAACTCATCTACCCAAGTACATGTCTACCTAAGTGCAACTCATCTCCTTGAGTACAACTGTACCCCAAGCACAGAATAAAATTCCATCGGGTTCCCTCAAACCCAGGGCAGCAGTTTGGATGAACCAAGGACAGACTGTCCTCCACACTGAAACCAGACACAAGCTCTTTTTCTGCTCTTTTTTCCTTCTTGTTTCACAAATTAAAGGCCAGATATACTCCAGGTGATGTGTCCCAAGTCTTTGGTCGGCACAGCTTTGCCTCCAGCCTGGCTCAGGCACTGATGTACAGCAAGGGGAGCTGTTACGTGTTGCTTCTCCAGCTGAGAGGCAGCTAGAGGCACAAAGCCAGAACGTGCCAATTTGTGTGGAGTTTTTTCCCAGTTTTGTGGACTTGGGATGCTTGGATAATTCAGGGAAGACCATGTCATCCTGCTGGATCTCCAGGTTTCAGCCTCATCCCTTTGGGGGCTGAGCTGCTGCAACCGTCGATGTTATGTCCCAACGGTACAGATTGACAAGAGCGGAAAAGAAACCCCAAAAAAGAGGAAAAGCTAAACATCTAAAAAATAGTCTTTAAAGATTTACATCCATCTTCAACCATCTCAAACCAACACAGAATCTGCACTGGTTTAAGCCACCACATTTCTGCATAATGAAAAAGAAAACCAAAAAGAAAAAGCTCTACTCTTGACATACTATCATATTCCAACTAGTCAAATGGCACAGCATTTCCCTTTAATAAAAGGAAGTAGTGACAAATACTTGTTACTATTACAATATCACAATAATATGATATTAAATTAATAGCATGTTCACAGCTCCAGGAAGTCTGAGCCGAACACTACTCTAGGTTCTGTGTTCACTTTGGCAACGGTACTTATTCAATGTGAACGGCGGCGTTACACACACGGGAAAAACGGTGGAAGCCAAGCTGGGCTGGAGCGGAGCAGGATGGCAGGAGAGGAGAGGGTTGTCTTTGATATGAGGTTAGAACTCAAGCTGTTTGGTGTCTCCTCTATGTACACAGAGGTGTCTCCTCCTCCCTCCTGCCCTTTCCTTTCCTTTTCTTTTCCTGCCCTGGCATCCTCCAGCTCCTGCAATGGGTTGGGCTGTGCTGTCAGTCTCACATGGTGCTGTCCCCCCACAGCCCCTTCCCAGACTGTCTCCACATCACAGGAGGGAGCATCCCCCATGTAGGGGTGAGTAGGAATTATTCTGATGGCCCATTAGCCTCTTTGGTGGGGTGGGGAGAGGCTGTTTGCGGGGGGTTAACACCGAAGTTTAATCCTTCACATCTTTTCTGTCCTGCATGATGTCAGCAGGAGGAGGAATTTTGATGGGAGAGGGCTAGAACACTGAGCCTGAAGAGCTCCTTGCTCTTGAGGTTGGTGCTGTTACATCTGCCTGTGACGAGCTGGATGATGTGATGTGGCAGGACAGAGTCCTGCTCCCATGTAACCCAGCCCAGCACCAGGACACAGCTCAGAGAAGAGATGTTTGCTCATCCTCCTGTATACTGAACTCTTTACACAACCACAGTAGCACTCCAATGCCAGCTGGGCAGGTGATGGGGGATGTTCTGACACAAGGGACTCTCCCACTGGTACCAGTTAAAAAAATACAATTAATACTTTTTTTTAAAACTTAAACTCATTTCCTTTCCTGATTCCTTTCACTGTCCTTGCAAATACGGCGATGTTTGAGTTACCACCACCTACACAAAGAGTTCAAACCTTCACATTCTCCTGGATTTAACCAAGCCATGCAGAGGGGAAGGGGCTGCTCTGTCCCCCACGCACGCCCTCGTCTCACCCCACGGACAATGCCGGTCACACACCAACTCACAAGGCTGCACCACACAGGACAACCCAAAACTCACGGTGGCAGGTTGGTGGTTGATCCCTGGAGGGGACAAACCCTCTCTTTGGTGTCAGGGCCTGTTCTGCCCACCCTGGGCATGGGGAAGGGGCAGCTGCCAGCAGCCCTCAGTATCCTCCTTGCTTCATCCCTCCCAGGGAAATGAGCCCTTTTAGGCTCAGCTCATCCTCTGGATGATCTCCTGCTAGCTGGAATGTGCAGGAGGAGCTGGAAGCAGCCCAGGAGCATCTCTAGGGGTTCTGGAAGTGCTGTATCAGGGTTTCCTCCTGGATACTCCTGATGGCAGGGTGGGCTTTGGGACAAGATAGTGACATCCGGGTTCCCACCTCCTGGGGGGGTGTTGTGCTGCTCATGCTGGCACATGTCATAAATCATCCTGCTGGGAATCAGCCTTGGGGAGCAGCACACAGATGGGGCAGGAGGGTGCCCTGATCCCAGCACTGGCATCTGAGCACCCTATCCCCATCCACCCAGGACGGACCAAGGCAGCCACCACCAGTGCCCAGATCAGCCCTGCAAGGGCAACGGTGCTGGGGAACCACAGGGCCACATGTGGCTTGTCTGTGACAGCCCCAACAATCTTTAAAGTAAAAAACCACGATACAAATCTCTGCCACACAAAATCACACCCGAGCCCCTAAAAGTAAAGCTCATAACAATAGTGAAGCATCGCGCTCCGTGTGGGGCTGGGTGGGAAAGGCAGGAACGGGGGGAGAGGAGAGGACACACACTCACACACACACACACACACACATACACACACACACAGAGTTTCTCTCACACTTGAGGTAGACCATTGCTTTCAAAGGTTTGGAAGTGCTTTACAATGGGAACGACGACAAGGAAGCCGCGGAGGCGGCAGATACAGAGCGTGACTGCTGAGGTAGGACCATGCTTGTACTGACCAAGTGCTATGCTACTTGTTTTTTTGAACACGAAGGAAGACACAGGTATTTCTGCTTCCCAGAAGACATTCATTCCGGTTGAGGTAGGTTCTGAGTTCACTCGGGTTGTCTGTTCAAGTCTTTCAGTAGCCCTCAGGCATCCTTTGACACACACATTCTTTTTTTTTTTCTTTTTTCTTTTT
>NW_008693604.1:0-9598 GCF_000695815.1 Acanthisitta chloris | reverse complement strand
ATATCTTGTGCATCACTCTCTATATTCTTGGCTAGAGGAGAAAAATCCTTTTCTTGAGGCAGAAGAGGCTGTCCATTTCTTAGTCCCCCAGACTGCTTCAAAAACTTAACACACCATGCAATCTTAACTCTACTAATTAGTGTTTTCACTCTATTATGACACCAAATAAAAAAACCACCATGAAAACAAACCCCTCTCTTCAGAATGATAAGGAAATCATTGTTTCAGAACTCCCAGACTGAATGCTGCGAAATGTGGAATCTAGAGGATTGAGATGAAGGTTAAACACTACAAATATAAAACACCAGAAAAAATGCACATATATACATGAAATTGAAAGCAGCACAGAATACCTGCAACAGAGAGCACTCCTGTTTGGATACCTGGATACAGCTGTGAACATGAAATGCAAACTCTGGTCCATGCACAAACATTTTCTGGGGTCTAAAAGCTTTGAAATGTTATGTTACTGTTAGGGAAAACAAGCTAACACACAGAGTTTGTCCTCAAGAAAGCATTTCCACCCCTTCAAAGAGAAATGCAGCTGAATTCTTTACCTGCAAACCGCAGAGGAGCATCTTTGTCCAGGGCTATTAGAGGAGGGTCCAAGAGCACTGTGTTGTCATTCTCTGTCACTATGCCATGATAGGTTGTTTCAATCCATGGCTTATGCTTGTTAACTGAAAGGAAAACAAAGTACAAACATTTGAACCTTTCAAAAATGCTTTATAATACTGATGTCAATATTTGCTTCTTTTATTTTTCTCAATCGGCATTTTACTCGATTCAAAAATTTGAGACAAACATCCTGGCTAAGGATGTTCAGGAGAGCTGAGTGTCTCTGTAGGCTTTCCAAAAGTAACTCAGACAATCTAAATTAGCCTCTAACTATGCTGGGATTTAAGATGCCCCTGAAGTGCAATTCCAAAACCTTCTAGCAGTGATGGGGAGCCACTGCCAGCAGTGCCAAGTGTGACACCAGGAAATCCTCCAGTCAGCAACACACGAGAAGAGACCCAAACACAAGGGTTTGTTTACACTCTGCTTCCCTCCAGCTTGGAAAACCTGGGATCCAGCTGCTGGGCTGTTCCTCAGAAGGTAAAGGCTTGTTCTAGTTTTAGCATTTTGTCTTGTATGTGGTATTTTATTGCCATTGAGGGAACGGGTGGAAAAGAGATCAAACTTAAGTTATTTAGCAGTTGCTTTAAGGGACTGGGAAACTCCACCCAAGGAGCACCAAGGAAAGCATCCTTCAGCTCTGCAGGGAAGAACCCCTGGAGCCTGCCTCGAGATGACTGGCCTCCCTCTGCTGCAGAGAAATGCAGTATCTTTCCTTGTCAGCTTGCAAAAATAGCTCAAGCACATCACTAAAGACGCAAAACAAAATCTGATGTTATCTACTAGGTTTTCATCTACTATGTGACAATCCAATATATATCTGAGTGCCTCGATTATTAAATATTTAGCTTAATGTTATGCTTTCCAAAGATATACAGAGCTCATAGTCCACTGAAACAGAGTACGTGGTGTAACAACTAATTCTTCTCGACAGCTGCAAATACTGTTTCTCCTGGTCTAGCTCTCTTCGTGCTGAGGCTCAACACATATCAGTTTCACCTGAACTGTAGTGGGCAATGTATATTTGTTACGTAAAAACCCTCTTGGGCTACCACATGCTTCTGCTTCTTAATACAGCTGATTTAGTGTGCTCATTTAGTGCAGGTAGCTCAGGGGGGGCAGAGCCCGAGGCAAGAGGCTGTGACCTGGCACCAACCCTCTGCATACAAGGGCACAGCCAGGTGAGCAGCACTCAGAACACAGCAGGAGCCAAGGGCTCAGCTGGAGACTCCAAACTGTCACCCACATGGATTGTGAGGAATAAAAGCTCAGGGTGTCCTTTGTTTGTGCTCCCTCCTTGGAGGCAGCAGCTGGAGCTGTTATTCTGTTGTTGCACCATGATTAAGTTACTTTAAGGATCCAGAAGATGCTGAGTCTGTGGGAAACCTGGAGCTGAGCTGGTGAGGAAATGTGGTCTGACTGGGGGAGCGTGGGGTGTGCAGGGAGCCAAGCAGGGCCCCACAGGGTCACTGCTGCAAAGGGTGGAGTGTGACTGCCAGAGCAGCTCCTGGATGGTCAGACAGCTAAGTTTCCTTATCAATACTACTTTCCCAGGTCTAATTCTGGAAGGCTGTACATCTCTAGCTCAGAACCTATGGCAAACACTCATCTGCAGGGCCTGGAAACTGCTCCTTACCAGACAAAACCAAATCATTTTCAGTTAATGGTGTACAGTCAAATATAAGAAATGCTTTGCTAGAGGTTATGATAAACACATCAAACAGCATCCAATAGGTGACATAGCCCAGATTTTGGTCTTCCTGAGATCAAGAACTTCTAACTTGTGAAATAAAAGCTGTTCAATCCCATCAAAACACATACTACAGCTAGAACACTATCACACAGATGAGTCCTGCTATTTCACCTTTCAAAATGATATAAGCAGATTGTCAAAAGAAGCAGAGATGGAAGGCTAACCCAGACTTTTGAATCCTGCCTCTCCAACAAACTCAAATGGATTCATGTCATCTGCCATATGTTTACTCAGGGGAATTAAAAAACAGGGATAAAGAGACACTTCAATAAATGATTAAACCTAGAGAACTCATACAGGAAACCATAATACCCTCCCAATATGCTTTCATCTGCAATCTTTTCCTGGTTAGTAGCACCAGTAGGCAGGATACATCATCTTCATCCATAACAATGCAGCACCAGAGGACTCACAACAAACTATTTTAATGCAAACAGCCTTTAATTACCACCATGTGGTTTTACTCAATATGGCAACACACTCTTTATTGCCTCCATCCGCTCACCCAGGCATGTCTGCAACATCCAGCACACCAAAGGGCCACTTAGTGCCAACCACACTGTTGTTCTATTTACCCAGACAAGTTCACTGCTGCAGCTCTCTCCCAGGAACTCAGTGTTTCAGAACAAACCTGGTCATGCTCAAAGGCACAACACACCATTCCTGCCTCCAAGGGAAGGTGCCAGGAACTGCTGAAGCATGAGGCTCTGATGGAAACTTGCCTCTCAGTTCAAACCTGGTCACACTTCTTGTGACTTCAGCTGTGGCTTTAGGAGCACGAGGAGGTCTCAGTTGGGTATTTTTCTGTCAGTGCTACCAGGACAACTCTACCTGAACAGATCTGAGTCCCTTCACCCATAAAGACCTAGTAAAACCCACCAGAACAGATCTCTGCCAGAAAAACCTCCATCTCCATTCTAAAGCCTCTGAATGTAGATTACAATAAATCATTTTTTTTAAAGCCCTGAGAAACCTTCTCCTAATTTAGCAACCTACTAAATCCCACTGCTGCTGGGTAGGGAGTTCTCTAAAACCTTGAAGTACTGTAAGCACATATGAACAGAATTATGAGTATGCTAAGCATCTGCAGAGTCTGGTGAACCTTCAAACAACAGGCCCAGTTGAAAGCAAAGTCATGTCCTTTTATTGTGCTGCAGACAATAAAATCATAAAGCTCAAACCCCTTTGTGTTTTTGGAAGGCTAAAACATCACCAGATTTTTAAAACATAATGCTTAAATCCCTTTGTGTATATGAAGGCTAAACCATCACTGGGGTTTAGAAGACCAAACTTACTGCTGAATATCCAGGAAAGGCCTGTTATCCAGATTTGGGATCTACTGACTCCAGCGTAACCACACACTGTAAGGAATTCTCAAGCTCCATTTGAAATTTGAGGCACAGCTTAGGAGCAATACATCACTGCTGCCTTCAACCAACTGCCACACTGAACCCAGTGGTATTCCCATCTCAGCTGGCTGAAATACTAACTAAATGTTGGGCTGAAAACTATCCTTTCCCATTTTCCTCCTCCTCCCTTGCCACAAAACTCCTGCAATCTACAGAGAAAGCTGTTCAGACTGTTACCTTCAAACCCAAACAGGCAGCCTATTCCAAGCTTGACGCTAACAAAGTGCCCTGAGCTGTTAATCTCTTGCCATTTAACAGGGATAAACTACACTGGTTTCCTTGAAACACAATATTCACACTATTTGTAAGCGCCTCAACTGGAATCTGCTGCAAATCCCAACGAGCATTTAATCTAGTCAAGTGGGGGAAGCTGTGCTGGCACAACACAGCACACTGACTTGGCTTTAGTGGCCAGGAAGAAACGTCAAGGACAGCTAAGCTCACCTCTCTGTCCAGGTAGCACAGGGAATGGTAAAGCTCATGGCAGAGCTCTCAGTGCTGCCAAGCCTGACAGAACACACATCCCAAGGTGAGCACGAGCTGCCTGTCCAACCCTGTTTATGTAAAGATAATTGCTGCCAAGCTATAGGGGCAGGGAACTGGTGCCTGATGTGATGTGAGCCTCCAACACAGGGTTTTAAAGTACCATGTGCTCTAGGTAAATGTGCTGAGTTTCTTCTGAAATGGAACAGAGCAGCTACTAATCCTGACTGGAACTACTAGTGACTGCTGTGCAGCAGAGGGAATGTGCCTCAGAGCAAAGATGCTGCCCAAGAGCAGTGGCTGCTGCTGCAGAACTCACTCCATCAGGTAACCAGCAGCAACCTTTCCCTGCCGTTTAAAGGAATTAATGAACATAAAGAAATGGGCAGGCAGGGTAACAGGGTTTGGGGCTAGGATGGAAACCTCAATCAAAAGCTATTAAGGCAGTCAGAATTAATTCAGTTCTGTAATTTGAAAGCAAACATTAAAACTGAATGTACTTATCAAAGTCCTTTCTGAGGACTTTCCTTATCTTCTTGCAAGCAGTCAGGAGTTCGTTTGACTTCAGTGGGATCTGACACCTCCAGAACTAAGATGCAGACACACCTCAGCCAGAAAGGACTGGAGCTGAGATGACCTTTTCTTCTGTATAACTACTTCTAATAGTAGCTGCTCAGTCATGCTGCATATCATTAGAGCTAGATCAAGCTGATTCATGTCAAAATAAATTCTTGGGAATTAATTGGTAAAACATGTTGAACAAACTCAATAACAAGCACTAGAGTTACAAAGCTAAATGTTCAATCGAGGGTCAGTAAACAGAAAATCCTCATTTTGAAAATCCACCTTGGAGACTTCATGAAAAATTCAGAGATTGCATAAAAAGATAAATCTATTCTTTGTCAATAGAGAACAACTGCACTCCATGAACTGAGCAAACAGCCCTTTACTCCTGCCCTGAAGGTCTGACCAAAACTGATTACTGTACACCTTGTTTAATTGTCAAGGACATCTTCAGTGAGACAATAAAACCTCTAAGGTTATGTCTTACCTCGAATATTCATGATTTGGAACTGTTCTGATGAAATTTCATGCAATATCATTAAAAGAATCAGTTTCTGTAGTACGTAACCACAGAAAATTACAGCCCAGTCAAGGAGTAAAGATCTACACAATGAAACATGACTTCTCCACCCTGAAAGTAAAGTTGATTAAGAGAGGGTGTAGCATGGCCTGATTAGAGTGTGTGTTCTGTCCTGCCCTGGACTCCTGCACAGCCTTCCACCCTCAGCTCTGCCTCAGTTCTCCAGGACAGAAACAGCTTGAAATACAGCAGAGGAGATGAAAAGATTTATTGTGTTTGTTTATCTGGATCTTCTCACACCTGGAATTTTATCTAAAGTCATTGTCCTACAACAGGATAAAACTGAACACAGGTTTCACCCAAATGCTGAGGTTTTTGAGAGCATGGATCTTAGGGATTTCCAAGACAAACTACATTTCCACTGCTGGGAAATGAAAACTGCAGTAACAAAACATAGGGGAAGAATCAGCAGAACTAGAAGGATCAGGGATGGGTCCCAGCTGAGGGAACATCAGGTGCTTGAAGCTCATCCCACAATTTCAGCCCTCTCCTTTGGATTCTTTGCCCCTTGGAGCACTTGTAACTCGTGCTCTGGAAACCCAACTGCCACACTCTGGGAGCAAAGGTAACGTTTATAAATTATCAGGTGTCACAGTTTGACAATTAACACTAATTCTCCTAACACCAGACACAAACCAGCGGCTGCAGGAATTCAACAGGTTTATTCAGGAGTATTTTGCCCAAGGAACATCTCTGGTTTATCACCACTTACAGAAAGTTTCCTGTTCTCCACTGAACCAGCTGCCTATATCTGATTTCATTTGCATAAAGATGGATGGAAGTTTTGCCTGATGAAACTAAGGGATGTGCAGATGACTGATTAGAAACTATTTGCAGTTTTTATTATGCACAACTGCAGCAGAAGAAACATTCTGAGCCCCCAGACCTCAAAGCATATACAGACCAAATTTCAATCTGGATAAAAGCCTGGGAGGGAAAACAAAGATTCCACCACAAAACAGTTTAAATAGGATTAACACAACAAAGCCTTAATTTTTCAAGTGACATTTAAAATGCTTTAAACTAAAACAGGAGACTGAAATAGAAAACATAAGCCTCTAACTATAAACATTAATTTAATGTTATCTTAAATGCTGCTAATTATAGCGCAGGAGTGGAAATCCTTCATTTTCTTACTGTTGTCATATTTATAAACTTCACTCCTTGAGAGGAAATAGTCTTTCCAAACACAGCAAATATCATCTGGGCATAGCTGGCACTTCTGCCTCTCCCTGTTGACTCCGTTTAGAAACAGGGAAACCCACTGGGAGCAGTAGCAGCAACTTGTTTTCAGTCAGATACAAAGCAAGTGAGATGAGACCTAACACTGCAAACAAAGGACACACAGACAGTTCTTCAAAGGGACTGAGGTTCCCAATAATCCTTTCCAAAGGCTCCTAAGGAGGTTTAGCCCTTCCTGAAGCCAATGCAAGTCAATCAGTACAAATCAAATAAATTAGACAGCAAAACGAGATTTATTTAAGGCCAAGGCTTCCAAATCACTAAACTCTCTCATCTTTTGAGGTATCACTTCTGTCTCTGACAATAATGATAATGTTACAAGATGTACCTATGGCCTTAATATCATAAACTGAATTTCAGAGAGACTTTTCCCAATACAACTAAAGAGAATGACAGATAAGACCCAGAGAAACAGTAAAAGGGCTTTTGTTCAGAAAACATTAATGACTACACAAGTTTTTTCTGCTCTGCAGAACAGTCACATAGCCACGAGCCACTAAGCTATGACAGACTCAGGTTTTTATGGCAGGAAATGCTGCTCTACCCACAACACCAGGACTCAGTTACTGGACGTTCACATCATGCTCAGCCGTGGCCTCACCTGGGTTTAACTTCAACTCTTCCAATTCCCATGAGAAACAGAAGCCCATGAGCACAGATTCTGTCCTGCTCCTTAAAACAAACCCCCTTGGCAGTAATCTGAAATTGGTCATTTCAAGTGTGCACAAACATTAAGACCTCAAGCCAAAGACACATTTACAAGTCTAGAAAAGTTTCTGTGGATAAATATTCCTGACAATTTGGCACAGACAACACAACCATGGGACAACTGGCACAAGAGTACTGCAAACACACAAAGTAAACCATCTCTCCTCCATCTCAGCTTCCACAGCAGGGTATTATTTTATATAACACATACAGAAAAAAGAGATTTAAATTGTTTGCACGAACAGATGGCTCTATACAGCCCCAGCACAGTGCACTACAGATAGGTCTAGCACTGGTTAATTCTTTCTCTTCTCAGTGGTCTCTGACTTTCATCAATAATTGGAGAGTAAAAAAAAAAACAAAACACAACAGCCCTCATAAATAGCCAAATTGTCTCTTGGTAATGCTGCAGGGTAGTGTTAGGTTTCCTTGCCTCCAGAAAGGAGGTAGAAACCTAATCCCCAGCCCTATATTATAAAGGCTGTTCCTGTGTCAAAGAAACATCTGCAGCACAACTGTGGTAGTGGTTTGTGGTTTGGATTTAAGATAGTCACAGCACCACAGAACTTCCTGAAAGAATCACAGATCAGCAAAGCCTCCTCAAGATAGTATTATTTTGATCAATACCCTTCCTAAACGATAGCAAGCTGGAAGGGCCCCAAAGCAGAAAAGGAATCTCACTCTACCTGGTCAGAAACTGTGGAAGCAGCAACCATTAGCAGCACTGCCTTCTGCTCTGGAATCTCCTTCCATCCCACTCCCCATCCAGCTCTGTTGATAAACATCCAATTCCTTCACTCTGACAAACACTGTTTGAATGCACTGTTAGCTGCTGCCTTTCCACTGCAACCTTCGTCCAACAAGCTTGGAAATATTTGGGTCAACTTGATCAATTGCAAAATAAATTCAGCTGAATTGAGAGTTCTGCATCAGCTGGACTGGAATGTGCCCCTTTAGAACCTGAAACCAATTCTTTCACCCCATAACTACAGGGAAGATGGTAGGTCAGCTAGCTCACACCTGACTTTTGTGCAAGATTGACCCAAAGCTGTTTCCATTTCTTTCCACCATCAGAAAAAGAAACCACTTTTCACTCCTCTGATCCAACCACAGGACTGGCAGGGCCTGAGAGTGGAACTCACCGGTCTGGTGTGTCCTTTCCAGTCCATTTCTGCACGTTATTAAACCAAGTACAACTCAGTTTTCACCACTTACAATACATCTCAGTGACCTCAGTCACAAGGACTTTTGAAGTCACAGATGAAAAAGATGAAGCTGCACTTGAAAAAAAATGGAACTGACAATACAGCACAAAATGGAAATCTTACCAAAAAAAGCTTCCAAACAAATGCCTCTCCTAACAACAGGGAAATGAAAGGTGAGTTGCCCCAGCAGCTTCCCAGGTGTTCTCCAGAGCTTATTTGCCTCTAAATGCATCTCCACATATTGTTATGACCAGGCCTATCTACAGCAGCCAAAATGTCACAAGGACTAAGGCAACTGCACATGCTTAGCCAAACCAGACCTCATTCTGTAACTCAGTTACGTGTGATGAAGTTTAACAGATCAGGACCTGCAGCCCAGCAGCTCTGTAGATGTGACTGAAAACAGGTACAGCCTCCAACAAGCTGCAGCAGAGCTGTCCTGGCTAACACTGCCTCAACCTGCCACTCGTTTCCAAGCACATACATCAGCTCTCTTGGAAAATGGGGTTTGCTCCTAGTTTTATTCCAACGGTGGAAAAGCTCAGCAGTGTCCCTGTGCTTCTGTGTTAGTGTGGTAAACACGATGGTTCCGATGGTGAATAGGCTGCACTTAGGAGATTTCGTGCAGGTGAAGGATGGACAGTGCCTGCACAGCTGGCAGACGACTTAGTACTGATCCCATGTAGGGAAGCTGCAGCAAGATGTGTCCTTAAGGAGCTGCTTTTAAAACCAAGAACTCCCCTGCGATGCATTCACAAGCCATTTTACAGCAGCACTTCTAACCTACACCGCAAACCAACGCAAGGTCTCCGAATTCATCCTCTCCTCAGTTGAATCTTGCAGAAACAGCGTTCTGGACGGCGGGGGTAACCTTCAGGTGAGGAAACATCTCCAAGCCTCTTACTGAAATCTGCTCAGGAGCAGCCCCGCAATGCGTATGCCGTTCCTCCTCGGGAGCAATCAATAGCCACAAGGCCAACGCTTACACCGCCGGGGGCTGATGAAGCTTTTCTCCCCGCGCGGCTCTTCCTTCCTT
>NW_008693603.1:0-284 GCF_000695815.1 Acanthisitta chloris | reverse complement strand
CCCCAGGACCACCCCAGGACCACCCCAAGACAACCAGGACCATCCATGGCTGAAGGTTTGGGGACCCCCAGGACCCCCTGGGACCCCCAGGACTGGGTCAGGACCCCCCAGGACGCCCAAAATTCATCCAGGACCACCCATGGCTGCAGTTTTGGGACCCCCAAGACCACTAGGACCCCCAGACCTGGCCCAGGACCCCCCGGGACCCCCAAAACCAGCCTGGGACCCCCAAAACCAGCTTGGGACCACCCTAACCACATCACTGCAGCTCCTGGGACCCCCCA
>NW_008693602.1:0-1020 GCF_000695815.1 Acanthisitta chloris | reverse complement strand
GAGCTTCTCATCCACTGTCACTCACAATTTTTTCTCCTCTCTGCTGGTCTCAATCCCTTCCCCACCCAACCTGTGTCTGTGCCTGGGATTGCCATGGCCCAGGTGTAGGACCTTGCACTTCATTTTGTTGAACTCCATGAGGTTTGCATTGTTCCACCTCTCAAGCCTGTCCAGGTCCCTCCGGATGTCCCATCCCTTCCCTCCAGCTGTGGCTGCCTCACAGAGCTGAGAAGAATATTTGATTCCCTTCTGTGACTAGGAATCATTTCACAGCAAGGTCACTGAAGTGCACAGTGACATAACAAGAGGTGACTGGAAAGTTTAACATGATGCCTAGGGCTTTGCCATGTACAGTTAAGAGTAACAGCGTGAAGACCAGGGGACTTCCTTCAGAATTAAATGACTCAGTAGAACAGAAATGGAACGTCATTCAAAACGTGGAATGTTCTGTATGATCTGTAATAACTGACCATCATTTCATGGTAAGAGGTGCCAGATTAATTGCAATACGTGTGACCTGCCAAGTAACTGAGCTTTAACAGTTTGTTTTCCCCTGGGTGTTGCAGGACAGCCTAAGGGAATTGTCTGTGTTTTGCAGGTGAAGCCCTCAAGGTGTCTGCAGAGGCGTTCACTGGCGATCCCTGCTGCCTGCCCAAGAGGCAGGCCGTGGTCCAGGCCGCGCGGGGCCTGCTGGCAGCTGTCACACGGCTTCTCATTCTGGCTGACATGGTGGATGTGGCATACTTACTGGAGCATCTGACTGTGGTGAGTAAACATGCCTTCCCTCAGGCTCCCTTTAGCCAGAGGTGTGTCTGCTGCTGGTTCTCTCTGCATTGAAAGTTGTTTCTGTACTGCAGAATTGCAGGTCGCATGCACATTACACCTTGACAGTTGGGGCAAATATAGATTCTAGATGAGATTTGCAGAATGGACTAAAAAAAGAGTTCTGCTTCCAACTCAACATGCTTCATCTGGGGAAGCAGACAGTTATCCACAATTACATTTTAGCTTCCTTTTTTT
>NW_008693601.1:0-2579 GCF_000695815.1 Acanthisitta chloris | reverse complement strand
GAGGGCTCCTCTGACCCTGATGATTCTAAGTGCTTGGATGGGCTAAGAGATTCCTTGGAGAGAAATGATGAGTGCAAACACAGAGGCACTGCAAAGACTCCACAATAGTGGGAGAACAGGGAAAAGGGATGGAAACCCTCAAGGGGTTCCTGCAGCTCATACCAGGACTGGGAGACTCCAGGAGCTGTGGAGTGGAGTTGTGGACTGGAGTTGGCTGTGCTCAGCCCCGAGCCCAGCTGGACCATTACTCATTCCCACATTCATTCCATCACTTTTATAACAGCCTCTGCTGGGGCATGGAATCAATTCATGAGCTTTTCCTGCAAACCATGGCCTTCTCTTAATGTGCTCCAGGTTTGGGAGCCAGAGGTAGCTCGGGAGGATTTCTGTGTCCTGTGCTCGCAGAGTTACCCCAGCGAGTTAATTAGTTAATTGCCATTATCTGCTGTCAATGTGCCACTGACTCCCTGTGCTCACATCTCCCTTCTCAGAGCGCTAGGAAAGACACAGCAGCCCAAGGCCAAAAGTTTTCTCCAGGTTTGCCTTTAAAATGCAATTAGGGGTGGTTAGTCCTCCGCATTCCACGGGAAAGGGAATTCCAGCTGCGAAACAGCTGCGGTTTGTGTGCCCGGAGGGATGCAGAGACTTCAGCATCCTCCTGATATCTCCCCCGTATCCACAGCCAGCGCATTCTAGATGTGCCACCGGGAGGAGCAGTGCCTAACGAGCTGGTGAGAGGGGAAAAACGCAGGGAAAGGAGTTTGTGGAGGGGGAGCTCCAGCCAGGAGGGTGGGAAGTGTAATTTGCATTTTGGAACGACAAACACAAAGAGCTGGGGGAGAGGAGAGGAGCCACTATAGCTAGGAATGTCCCCGGGAGTGTCAGGATTCCCTCCTGGAGAGCTCCCAGAGGGATTTTGGACTGGCAAAGGGCAGGGTCAAGGGCTGAATATGCAGAATTCACGTCTCCTCTCCCTCTTTGACTCCAAGCCCGACAGGGAAGAGCTGGGAAAAGGCTGGAGGTGTCACTCAGTATCCAGGATCCAGGCTCTGTGTCCTGTGGGATATGGGAAGGTGCTGGAATTAGCTGGAGGATGCAAAGGGTCAGGAAGCATAGCAGGAGGTGACAGCTAAGTGTCAATGCTCTGACTGGGAGGTGTTGGAATCCAGGACCACAACTGGAATTAGCAGAGATGTGAGAACTTCTGGGCTGGAAGAGACCTGATTCCCCCAGGGACCAGGAGAGGAGGATGGATCCAGTGGGAATGAACCCTGTGCTGGCCCCAGGGTGGAGGGACCCATCTGGCTGGTTGCTGTGCCCTTTGGTCCCTGCTCTGTCAGACCACAAGACACATGAGTAGATGCCTATATTTGAGGAAAACCCCTTCCATTTCTCTTATCCTCCCCCCTCAACAGGGATTGTCCTCATGGGGATCTTCAGCTGAGGGACAGGGATGGAGCTGAGTAAGAGCCAGGAGACCTGAGGGGGAACTGCTGCAGCCTCAAGGACCCTGGGGGGAGCTGGAAGGAGAGTTGTGGCTGTCTGAGGGTTGGGGGGAAGCAGCTTCCAGCCCTTGGGATCAGGGAGTCATGGAATGGGTTTGATTGGAAGGGATATTAAAGATCATTCCATCCCACTCCCTGCCCTGGGCAGGGACACCTCCCACCAGCCCAGGTGGCTCCAAGCCCCATCCAACTGGACTGGAACACTCCCAGGGATGGAAAATCCAATTATACTTTTGAAATCACAACTCATTTCGATTTCTTGCTCTCAAACACTCCCAATGAGCTCTGAGCACTGAGTAGTGGTTGCTACATCCTCTGCATTGCTCACAGCCAGCTCAGTCCCCTGAGCTCCTGAGGGACCAACAGCAGCTCCTGAATGCACAGATTTCCCCCTAATCTGCCTAATTTCTGTCTGACTTTCAGAGCTTTTGGAGCAAAATAGAAAGGAAAGGAGGGAGGACAAATCCCATTTGTGTTGTGCACAAATATATATAGAGGTGAAATGGAAGGTGCTGTTCTTAACACATTAAACCATCAGTGTTCACGCTAACCCTTTATAGAACGGCAACGTGGATTTTTTTCCCTGCCGATTTATCTCATTTCCTCCACTTTTCCCCCCAGTTTCCCAAACTACATCACATTCCCTGCCAGGACCTGTGATTGTGGCTGCGCCCGGCAGGTCCTGCCAGGGATATATGTGAGCACACGGGAGGGCTGTGAGGGTACACGGGCGCGTCGATCCCCTCGGTCCTGTCTGCCCTGAACTCCCCTCGGGGGTCTCGGGGGGTTCCAGCACCGAGAGGTGACCACGGGGAGGTCACGGAGCCCCCGGGCCCGGTGACCTTACCAACATGGCGGCGCACAGGCCCTAGTCAGATGACATCACCAAGATGGCGACACTCAGAACCTGGTCCAAGATGGCGACCCCCACCCCGGCAGTGCCAGTGCCCTTATTGAGAAATCGATCCCCCACTCCGGTGACAAATATATCCTCCCCGAGTGACTGATCTCCCGCCCCAGCTACACCTATTCCCTGCCCAAGATGTCGATCCCTCACCCTAGTGACAGCCATAC
>NW_008693600.1:0-1875 GCF_000695815.1 Acanthisitta chloris | reverse complement strand
AGGACACGGATCGGGCGCTCAACGTCACCCTGCAGGTCACCCTCTCCCAGATCATCGACATGGTGAGCAGCCTGGCACGGCACCAGGCTCTGCCCCGGGGCCCTGCCCGACCCCGGGCTGGTGCTCAGCCCTTGAAACCGGCCCAGACACTCCAAGACCAGCCCAGCTGCTCCGAGTCAGCTCAGAGCACTTGAAGACAGCATGGACCCCTCCCCAAACCAGCCCAGCTTTGCCCCAGTCAGTTTACACCTCTTGAAGACAGCTCAGACCCCTCCAAACTGCACAACCTTCCCTCCTCAATGAGCTCAGCCCCTACGAAGCCAGCTCAGACCTCTCCAACCCTCCCCAAACCGACAGGACCCCTCAAAACCAGTCCTGCCCCTGGGGACACTCGGGCTGGCAGCTGAGAAGGGTGGAGTATCACTGGGGTCTCTCCCCCTGTGCCCACCCTCTCCCCTCGGCAGGATGAGAGGAACCAGGTCCTCACCTCCTACCTGTGGGTGCGCCAGGCCTGGTTGGACGCTCACCTCACCTGGGACAAGGACGACTACGACGGCATCGACAGCATCCGCATCCCCAGCAGCTACGTCTGGCGGCCAGACCTAATCCATCCGCATCCCCAGCAGCTATGTCTGGCGGCCAGACATCATCCTCTACAACAAGTGGGTCAGGCTGGGGGAGGCTGCAGGAGGGTTCTGGTGTGGGTGATGCAGGGAGATGGTCACCCCAGCGGGGGGACATGGGTGGCAGATGGGGTGGGAGCAGCCTGGGTCTTGATGTGTGGAATGCAGGGAAATGGTCACCCCAACTGGATGACATGGGGGCAGGGGGGGCTGGCAACATCCAGGTGAGACCGGGACTGACACCCCCCACTGTGGGTGGGACAGGGACTCCAAGTGATGCAGGGAGGGGACATGGTGCTGGGGACACGGCTTTGCGTGGGGGCCACTTCTGCCCCAAGGCCGTCCCTCCCCCTGCAGCGCCGATGAGCACTTCGGCGGCTCGATGGAGACCAACGTGGTGCTGCGCTCCGACGGGCACATCATGTGGGACTCCCCTGCCATCACCAAGAGCTCCTGCAAGGTGGATGTCTCCTACTTCCCCTTCGATGGGCAGCGCTGCCGCCTCACCTTTGGCTCCTGGACCTACAATGGGAACCAGATCGACCTGCGCAACCGGCTGGACACAGGGGACCTGACAGACTTCGTGGAGAACGTGGAGTGGGAGGTGCTGGGCATGCCAGCCACAAGGAACGTCATCACCTATGGCTGCTGCTCCGAGCCCTACCCCGACGTCACCTACACCTTGGTGCTGCGACGCCGAGCCTCCTTCTACGTCTTCAACCTGCTCCTGCCCTGCATCATGGTCTCCTTCCTGGCGCCCCTCGGCTTCTACCTGCCTGCTGACTCGGGGGAGAAGGTGTCCCTGGGGGTGACGGTGCTGCTGGCCCTCACCGTCTTCCAGCTGCTGGTGGCAGAGAGCATGCCACCCTCGGAGAGCGTCCCACTCATCGGTGAGCCTCGACAGCTCCCGCCACCCTCCCGTGGGGTCTCCAGGGGGGCTGTGCTGGGGGAGAGGGCTGTGCACAGGGATGGGGGTGCAGAACCTCTTCTGCCATGGCATCAGTGCCCGCTGCCCACGCAGGGAAGTACTACATCGCCACCATGACCATGATCACAGCCTCCACTGCCCTGACCATCTTCATCATGAACGTGCACCACTGTGGCCCTGGGGCCCGGCCCGTGCCCCCCTGGGCACGGAGACTCATCCTGCACCACATGGCTCGGCTCTGCTGCGTCTACGAGGTGGGGGAGAGCTGCAAGAGCCCCAGGCGGGCACTGGGCAGGCAGGATGGCAGGGGGGACGCTGCAGGGC
>NW_008693599.1:0-1186 GCF_000695815.1 Acanthisitta chloris | reverse complement strand
ACAGAACTACTTGAAAGTCATATATGATTGGAGGAGAGTGCCAACGGTACAATGCTGTAAACAATGTAATCTGAGGCATGTTTATTTTTCTTATATGCTTATATTTCTTGTTAATCAAATTCCTATACCCTTCCCTTATCAGCGAACATTCCTCAGACTGAGCTAAATCACACCAGCTAAGCAATTGATAATCACCCTCTGGATGCTGGGGAGGGAGTCTTTGTAAACTCAGTACTTTTCCATCATCATACTGAATTGAAAACTGTTTTCCAAATTATCAACTTCTCTACACTGCTAAAAATTTCAAAAGCTCCTAAATTACGTCAGAGTGTAAGACTACTTTTCACAAATATTTAACTATTTACTTAGGATCCTAAAAGCCTCTTGAAAGTGAGATGGAAGACTTGTCCACCTACCAAGACTTTAGTAGTCAGTAGAGAGCAGACACAATTTGTCATGTGGTAGCTATTCCTTGACAGGTGTTTTTGCACTACAGTCTTGTAAAGTGAAGTCTGCAGTTTCATAGGTAGTTTACATAGAAGTGTCCACAGAGGAAGTTGATGCAGAATAGCTAATATATTCTTTGGTCCTTCGTTGCTCTTTAGATTCATTTTCTATGCAAGTGAATCCTTAGACTCTCAAATACTTCAGACACTTAAAAGTGTTATTTGAGTAAGGTCTACTCACTTCTGTTACCTGCAGGGTACATGCTCTAACCAGCTAACCAGATAGGATATAAAAATAAGGCAAAACCAAATAATCTTTCTTTAAGAAATTAAGTTCTCATCATTGAGTTATCAGAACTGGGAAAATCAGAGCTCAGTTCTTGCCTGTTACATACCTTTCCTTTGTCACTTCAGGCAGTGTCTTGGTTGGCCACATGGCTCTGATGTAAGCCCTGAAATGGTGGTGGTTGACCATGTGGCCTTGCTGGAGATGGATGGCAAAGCACCCTGGCTCTGCTTATTGGTGGAGCTATCCCCCTTGTGCCCAGCGCTGAATAAACAAATACCTGCTACTCAGAGATACAAGTCTGTGAGTAGTTCTTTTCCAGCCTTTTTCTCGGCATCACTATATGTTGGTGCTATTCCTGATATTCCCTTATCAGCAAACACTCCTCAGGCGGAGCCAAATCACAGCAGCTAAGCAATTGCTGAGCACCATCCGGATGCTGGGGAGTCTTGGT
>NW_008693598.1:828-20876 GCF_000695815.1 Acanthisitta chloris | reverse complement strand
CTGGGTCTGAGCTGGCCAGAAGCACATACCTGAAAACTCAGTTAATGGTGGGGACAGTGGGTTTGGGGTGCACTGCATCTGGGGTGTCCACAGGTGCCCTCAGCATCCCATCAGCCCAGCACGGATATCTCCCACTGCCCCCAAGTCCCCTGGGCCTGTGTCACCAGGGAAGGCTGGAGGCTGCCTCACAGCTCAGCTCTGGGTATTTATTTGGGGCTCACATGATCACAGGGGGAAAAACACAGGCTAGGGGGGTCCGGGCAGCAGCTGGTTGATGCTCAAGCACAGGGAGCCCCAGCCTGACAGCATGGTGGAGGGGAGCCCAGCCTGGGGAGCAAGACAAGGGGGAACACTGCCACCTCCAAGCGTTTCATGATGTCTGGGGCTTTTTTTAAACCACAGCCTCTGAACCCCCAGGCATTCACTGGAAATATCTGTGCCGTGTCTGGCATCTCCTTCCCCACATGGATAGGCTCCCTGAGCCCTCCTCAGAGGAAGTGTTTGCACTGGGGAAGGGAAAAAAACTCCTTGGAAAACATTCCTGTTGGGTTTTGTTGTTGTTTGTTGGGGAAAAAAATAATCTCTAGTGAGGTGGTGATGTGGGATGTTGCCCTTCCCTGCAGGCAAACATGAGGAGCAGCAAGTGGAAGGAGGGATCGTCTCCAAGAACTTCACCAAGAAAATCCAGTAGGTATCAATCAGCTTGGCTGAGCTTTGCCAGTCACTGCGCTCCAGCTCACATGTGCAGGGACTGTTTTCATCCCAAAATCTGCCCTTGTGCAGCACATGCCTGGCTGGTTTGGGCCAGAAAGTGATTTCCCAAGGGAGTTAAAGGAGGAGGAGGCCTTTTTTAGTGTGCTCTGTCAGTCTTCTCCATGCCTGGGGCAGCGTCTGGAGCCAGGCAGGGTGCAGGGAGCAGGAGGGATGTGAGGAGCCATCCCCTGGGGTGCAGCAGGGCACGACGGGCTGACACCATGCCAGCCCCAGAGCACATCCCTGTGTGCAGATGTCTATCTGTCGATCTCCATGATGTCAGTCAGATCCCTATCAGGTTGACTCACCCATAGCTCACGTTGGCAACAACACTGGCAAAGGCAAGTCCAGAGGCAGGCGAGCCCTGACCGATGTGGGGGGCAGACCCCTGGCCGCAGGGTGAACAGGGAGAAGCAGCAAAGCCCAGGGCATGGGAAGGGTTTCCTCGACTGGCAACAGCTCAGCTTTGCTTCTCCCTGAAGGAGCCCTGTGCATCCCAAACTCCCACGGGAAAGCTGGGCCAAGCGCGGCACTCCCTGCAGCTCAGCGCTCGGGCTCCTTTTACGGGCAAGGCTCGCGGCTGACGTGGGCTGTGGCACGGCCAGGATTTACTCCTGCTTTGCAGAGGCCTGGGCGGCACAAGCGGCAGTGACATCCCGTCAAACACATCTGCCGGGGAGATTAAACAGAGCTCCCACGGGGGCCAGGCCGGCCGGGAGCCTGCTCTAAATATCCCCGGCACATTCCCAGGCGCTACAGTAATAACAGAGGCTTTGCTGAGCCCCACGCTGGGGCTGCTGCCTTGGCATTGGTGGTTTCCCACACGCTGGGGGTCCTGAGTGGGCTTCCCAAGGGTCAGCGTGCACCAGGGATGCAGTGTGCCCTGCAGCTCCTAAACCATCCCATTTTTCCTCCCCTCCTGCAGGCTGCCCTACGAGGTGGACCCCATCACAGTGTTCGCCTCCTTGTCTCCAGAGGGGCTGCTGATCATCGAGGCACCCCAGATCCCACCCTACCAGCAGTACGGCGAGGGCAGCAGCGGCAGCGAGATCCCCATCGAGAGCCAGGAGGCCACATGTGCCTGAGCAGCCACCTGCAGCCTTCCTGTGCCCTGGCACCCCTTCTCCCCTCTCCCCTCCCCCTGGACCCCACTCCCTGGTCCCCTGTGGCGTGGCATCCTGACAGCCTCCGGCAAGGGTGACGGGTGCCGCTTGCAGGGATGGCAGCACCCATCACCCCAGGGGGACCAGCAGAGAGACAGGGCACACACTGGGTGCCAGGCCACCGTCCCTGAGGGCTTGTAGTGGTCTGAGGTGCCGGTAGAGATTTTGTGCCCACGGGGCCGAGCAGAATGGATGTCCTTACAGTTGTTTGCTCCAAGTGGCTCGGATGGGGTATTTATAACAGCAGCCAAAAAGGGCCTTTTTTTTCTCTAAAATTGACATGGAGACCTGTAGCCCTGTGTCTTTTCCTCCTCCATGAGTTGGTTTTTTTTTTTTAAAACTGCATCTCTGCAAAGGACACGCGTCCGGCGGCGGAGCTTGACGGTACGGCCTCCGTCCTGAGAAACGCAAACTGTCCGCGTGCTTTGAACGTTGGTTTGGGGTTTTGGTTTTGGTTTTGTTTTTTTTTTTTTCCTTATTTCCAAAGAGAATTTGTGCTTTTACTTGTCAGACCTGAGGAATAAAACCCAGTCGATGTTCTTAGCCTCCGCTTGTCTCGGTTGAGCCAGCAGGGTGGGCACGGGGCTGCGGAAGGGCAGTGGGAGGAGGGGGGATGCCACTGTGTGTCACCTCCCAGCCCAGCACTTGTCCTCCCCATGGAGGGAAGGACAAGGGAAATGTGTGGGGATGGGTGAATTCCAAGCACTGATGGGTGAATTCCAAGTCCAGGCTAACACTGTGCTGGGGAGACATGGAGCCTGACAAAACCCATGGGCTCATCCTGTCCTTACCCTCTCAAGAGGTTGAAAATGTGTTTCCTGCTTGGGGATGCTAAATCAGCCCCTGAGCTGGGAAAGCTGGGTTTGCCCCATCCCCATTTCCATCCCACCGTGCCAGCTCTTCACAGCAGCTCTGCAGGGAAGCACTTCCCAACTAATTCCCTGGCAGAGGTACTGGCAAATGGATTCTTCTGGGCTCTGGGCACAGCCTTAAAACCATTCCTGGGGGTGAGGCACCATTTGTTGACACACTGCAATGCCTGGGGTTGGCAAAGCCAAGGTGTAAATGGGTTGTGGGAGATTTTCCATCAATCTGTGCAGCACCTGGACCAGGCACCCAGTTTTCCATGTCACCAGGACCTCAGAGTTAAAAATACAACCTCACATGCTCCACTCTGGCTCATTTGGGATGTGGTTACCAACAACAGCCCATCACATGCTGTAAACCCTGGCCCAGCACTTGGGTACCCACATTCCAGGTCATGGTGGGGAACCTGGGGGCTCTTGCCCAATTTTACACATTTTCTGTCATTTTCAAGCCTTGTTACAGAGCTGGGACCCCCCAGGAATGCACAGCACCCCCAGCCCTGTCAGCAGGAGCCAGTTCAGCCACGCTGGCTCTGCCAGGCACAGCTGTGAGCACAGCCATTTTATGAATAAAATATAGTCCTCGAAATGCAATCCTGACACCGTGATGGAACGCCAAAAAGTCATGAGTCACAGCTCCAGCCCTGTGTCCTTGTGCCACTTGGAGCCGTCATGCTCTGTGGGTGACACCTCTCCAGCACAAACTGTCCCTCCTCTTCCTCACCCCTTCAAAGAATTATTTTTATCAGCCTTTTGAAAAACTATCCCCAAGCCTAATTTTGTCCCCTCAATGCACTTTTCATTACAAGGACCTCAGGGGAAGCACATGTGCCCCTAAGACCACCCTCAGGCCCAGCACTCTGGCTATGTACCCCTCCACAGCCCTGACCCCATACTCCATGCCTGGCACAGGATGGTTTCCTAAGCAGGTGCAGGGGACCAGCTATGGCTCTGCAGGGAGCTGCTGAGTGGAATGAGCCAGAGTTGAGACCCTCTCCCACCCTGGAGTATTTGGGAGGGCCCCAGGCTATAGCAGCACTAACGCTGCAGCAAAGGGAGCCCCAGACTCAGCTTTGGGGCTGCTGCATTCAGACAATAGCTCCAACTCTTGCTCCTGCTGATCCTGCAGATTGGGGTAAGTGGTTTTTTTTTTTCTTTAATCACTTTCTGCTTTATTTGGTTCTGCTTTCTGATGAATTCCTTAATAGTGCCATATAAAAACTGTTGTAAACTGCATTAGTAATAATTTCTTAATGGCTGGGGTTAGCATTGGCAATTAGCACTAAGGGCCTCTTCCATGAGCAGTGTGCTCAGACCTGTGCAGCCAGCAGCTTTCCAAGTTCTTGGATGGTCTGGGGTATCATATACTAATGAATAATTGTAATTGGAGATCTTTATTTTAAAGTGTGATCTGATTACTCCTGTGAAGGAGGCTTTAAACAAGTAATCCCTACTGGTGTTTCTGCAAATGGGAAAAAATCAGTTTGGAAACACTGAGACACTTCTGTACCAGACTCTCCCCCATGTCTGAGGAGATGGGGTGGGATGTGTGCATTTTTGGGGTATCAGGGTGCTGCAGAGCTGGAGCTGTGGGGAGTGGGAGCTCTTTGCTCCCCCACAGCCTGCTGTGAGATAACGGCTTGGAGCCCTCAGACTTGTAACACGATGCTGCAGTGGCCACTCTGCAATGACATCACATTTCATGGGTTTAGAGCAATTACAGCACATCGGGTGGTGTCAGAACACATTATGGTTTATGGCTTAATATTGGCTCTAAGGGAGATGCCATGTGCAGGATGTGACCGCGGGTGAGCATCCTCTGGGAGGGAAGGAGCAGGCATCCTGTGTCTTTGACCCTGGGGCTGCCTGAGGGGGCTCAGGAGGGCCTGACACCTGGGCTGTGTGTTTTGGGGCTCCTCTCAGAGGCAGGGAAAGGGGCAGGATTGTGTTTATCAGCAATTCGTCTTGCATGGGGCACTCCAGTTGCAGCAGCATCTCTCTGCTGGCCCTGTCCAAATCATTCCGGGAGGCCAGTGCTCCCTTACTTCTCCTGGAGCAACATAAGGCTTGCCAATATTCATGTCATTCAAAACTGAAAGATTTTTACTGCTGAAGGAGACAGAGGAGCCATCCTAATCTGGCCTTTCAAATCCTGCTCTCGGATCAACACTGATGCTGCTGGCATGCGGCTGTGCCTGGCTGGGGAGGGGAGAGGAGCAGGTGTTCGGAAGATTTTTTTTTTCCTTCCTAAGAAGTCAGTTCTGATAAAATAAATTAATCATATCTGAAAGAGGCTGGTGGCTATAAGTAGTTGGATGCTGGGCAATTTGCATTAGGTTCTTTTGCACTGATGGGGCAGCAGCTGGAGCAGTGAGCATAAGAACTGTGCCTGCTCCGGGAGAGAGATGCTGGGGCTGAGCATGGATGTCCAGCAGCTCCTGATGCATCTCAGGATCCTGTGCTTGCAAGCTCAGCTCTGAGCCCTGGCAAAACTCTCCTGGGAAGCTAGAGGGAAATGCAGGTGGTTTGTGCAGCCTTTTGGGAAAGATTTTTGGTGATCCTTCCTGCAGCACAAGCAGGTGATTTCCAGTGCTGCAGACAGGGTGCTGGGATGGGCTGATAGGGAGGGCTCCGTGCCATGAGATAAGGGGCTGTGTCATGGGAAACCAGCCTTGGAGGACCTGCTGCTCCAACCAGCTGCTGTGATGGGCTGAAGGACGTGGGGAGATAAGGATAAGGTCACTCAAGCTGTGGGAGAGTTTGCCAGGCGGCTCAGTGGCAGGAGGCTGGGTGTGCAGGAGGCTGAACAAACCTTTTGACTCTGTCCTGCTATCTGTCCTGAGCTGCTGAGGAAGTTGTGGGGCACCACCTTCCCTCTGCAAGGCAGGGATACAGGTCAGCAGGGCCAAGCAGTTTCTGAGTCTGGTTTACATCCCACCAGGGCTGGGATGGGGAGCACGTGGCTCCTAGCAGGGCACCAGCTCCCAGCCTGTCCCAGAGGATTTATTTTCCTAAAATGGAAGCAAAAGCTGAATTGATTTATTTTGGTTGGCAGCATGTGGAGCCGGGTAAATAATCCACAAGAAGCTCCGGAGCTGTCCATATACATCAGGCACCTCTAGAGACCCAGTCTCTTCTCCCAGAAGAATGAGTTGGTCTTATTTTCCAACTGCTCAGCTCCTGTGACAGGAGCTGGTGGTGCTGGGGCAGAGCTATGTCCATCCCTGCTCTGGGAAGCATCACTCTCACACCCACACATGCTAGTGGCTTGGGACACACTTGCTGGCCCGCCCTGCAGGGATGCACTTGATGTATCTTGATTGTTCCCTGTTGGATCTCACTGTTGGATCGTGCTGTGGGGTCCTGGGGTGCCCACAGAGACCCTTTTGTTGGCTGATGGGGTGGTTTGTGTTTTCCAGCCCCTCTGAGAGCTTCTCTGCACAGCTTAGGCTGAGTTCCTGCATGTGCAGCTCTGACTTTCTTCAGAATCCTCTTCCTTGGTCCCCTGGGCTGCAGAACTCCCCTCGGCCCCTCCAGGCGACGTGCAGCTCTCCAGGCTTTCACTTGGCAGCTGGTTTTCATTCCTACAGATAACCCATCTTGGTTTGCACAAGGGGGTTGATAAAACACTTCTAGGTATTTTTCCTTCCCAGACCCCTCCAGAGCATCCCTGGCTCCTCAAGAGTTTCTCACACAAAACCAGGCTGCTTTGGTCCAAGCCAGTCCTTTTTCCCTGAGAAAATATCCTATAACCATCCAGATGTTTCTCTGTTCTAGTCGATGTCATTTGGGGTTTTCCATGTTTCTCTTTGGGAGTTTCTCCACTGTTGGAGACTTTGCTTACGTGCAGTTTTGGTCTCTACTTGCAAAGTGAATCTCATCTGCTTTATTTTGGATGTCTCCAAAGGGAACACTTTGCCACGTGATGATTGTGGGGACAGAGAATCAAAAACTTACATTTTTCTAATGAAAGAACCCAATGTCACAGAAATAACCTGCCCTGGTTGACCAGATGACCTTTCTGTCCCTTCCAAATTAAAGACTGGGAAGTTCAGCAGAAGCTCCTGGCCATGAACTGGCACAGTCAACCCTGGGAGCAGACCAAGAAGTTCCTGAAGATTCACCCATCCCAGGAGAGGAAAAGGGAGGAGAGAGCATAAAGAAAAGCTGATGGGACGTTATGTCATCCTGTTCTTGTTGCCATACACACCTTGGGAGGGGACTGGGTGGGCTTTGAGGCCTGGTGGTTCCCCCAGCAACACAGACCCTCCAGAGTGGGCAGTGTGTGTGACTGGTATTGAGCATCACTGACCCCTTTATGGAGCTGCAGCTGCCTCTGGGCAGCAACACTTCCCAGCCACAAATCCCTCCCTCCAATAACGAGCTGCAGCCAGGGGAAGGAGGCTTTTCTCCTATTTGTTTTCTTCTGTCAGTCTTTAAACCTAGTTGCAAACCTGCTGATAATTAAGGGCTCTCTTGCCATTTGTGTGGAGTACTGAAGTGCAACCTCCTGCTCGCAGCCAGATGCTCCACAGCAAACCCGTCCTGGAGGGGAGGCAAAATTCAGCTTAATTTTTCTTCTTTCGTACTCCAACAAAAACCTCGCTATCCCAGGCAGCCTTGGAAACCTCTCCTTATTCAAAGACCTCCTTGAAATGCATTATAGCAGCCAAGGAGGGTGGTTATGAAGCACAAAAAGCCTGCAGAAGAGCTCATTAAAACAATAAATTACAACTAATTAGAATAAATCAAGCTAAATCATCTCTAGTGTGAAGGTAAAATGAGGTGTGAGTGAGTGGTTTTAATAAGGCTGGTGCTAATCCCATGTGCCTCTTTAAAGTGATGGTGAATCCTGCTGCAGCAGTGATCCTGCTGCTGGGACCGGGGTGGAAAACAGGCATGGACAAAGGCGAGGGGGAAGCAGAGCTGATGGGATTTTAATTGTGTCCCAGCCTGAGGTGCCTGTCCCAAATTGCAGTGGGTTTGGGTGTAGCACAGCAGCTCACAGAGGTTGAGGCATTGGGTTTGCTCACTTTGGGTTTTATTTCTCTTTAATTTGCAACGTGCAAAGTGGTTGTGGGGTTTTGCTCCTCTCTGTCATATCACTTCATCACGCACAGCCACAGCTAAATGACTTCTCTGCATAACAAGCAGTGAGATCATCGCAGCCGCCTTGGCTCCAAGTCATTTCTCCCCTGGTCTCCAAAGAGCTGCTCAAAACAAGGCAGAGGAGGGAGGTGGGGGTGGAGGCAGCAAGACCCATACCCTGCCAAGGCCAGGCTGGACAGGGCTTGGAGCAACGTGGTCTGGTGGAAGGTGTTTCACCCCATGGTAGGGATATTTGAACTAGATGGTCTTTCAGTCCCTTGCAACCCAAACCTTTCTGTGATCATTTACCAGAAAGTCTTTGAGCTGCCAAGTTAAAAGCTTCATGCTGAAGTAAGTGACGTGCTGCTGACAGCACCTGGAAGTGGGCTCAGCTCTCAGGAGCACAGAGCCCAGAGCCAGCACAAGCACTGGTGCCACAGCCAGGGTCAGCAGTGATGCTGAGGGGAGACACCACAGCTTGAACCTTCCCAGCTGCTGCTTCCCTCTGAGGCATGAGCACTACTTCCAGTGCTAGAGAAATGTATTAGTTTCATTAAGCTTAAATGATTAGCTCCAGGCCTCGATAATGATACTTAATGGATCTAATATATTTTTTTGGTGATTATGCTGTTGTATACAGCATGTATATCATTAATAACCTTCTTTAAACCTCCTTGCTTTCACTGTCACTAATTATGTTCAAGCCCTTCTTATGCCTAAGCCCAATTAGCTGCCAATAAAAAGGCTTTGCCCCATGAAGAATGCCTGGCTGTGCTGGGAAGCAGATGCTGATGTTTTGGGCAGGAGGATGCTTGGATTTTGTCACAGGCACCATGGTCTGGACCCTGCAGGGTGGTCAGGGCAGCCATGGTGGGTGCAGGGTGATGGAAAGCCTCAGGGCAACTCCACTGTGTTTAAAACCACTTTCCTAGTTCCGCCCCAAGTTCTGCAGGGGAGCTTATGCCAGCCAAGACCGCCTCACATCCTGGGTTTCATCACCTATTGCTGTCTGTAAGTGAGGGTGGTGAAGTTAAACACTCCTCACTATTCTCCTCAGGGAGTGACAATGGATGCATTGAGGATTCAGTGTTATCTCAGGAAAGGTGCACCTAAGCTCAGGACTCACCTGTTATTGCTGGATCAAACCTCTGTGATCTCCATGCTGGATGCTGACATTTGGAAGTAGGAGCATTGCCACTGTCTCCAAACTCTCACTGAACTTTTCTGCCACCCCTGAGAGGAGGAACCAGGCTTGGCTGCTCCTCTGCTTCTCCTCATCCATACCTCCTTTCCATCCTCCTGCGAGCTGATTAATCCATTAGGATTAACCTCTCTTTAACTCCTTGATTAGCTGCATTTTAAAACTCCATTTGTTTTCCTTTTTACATCAAGCTAGAGCCAAAAAAAGAGGGCAATTTGCAGCGATACTGATTTACTGCAATTTCTGAAAATCAGGACAAATGCCGGGGAGGCGTGCTCAGCATTTCAACTCCTCCCAGTGAGCTCTGAGGGGCTCCAGCCAGCAGGAGCCAGATTTAGGAAGAACTGCATGGAACCAGCATCCACCTGAGCTTCCAGGCCTGGTTTCTGATGGTGTCAGTGCCAACCTGGAAGATGTATTCTGTGTTTCAAGGACCAAAAGTGTCCTTGGGGAAACTGAGGCTCTTGTGAAGTGATGTGTGTGGGGTAGCAAGGTGGATCCTCAACCCTAGGATGGCTTTTTGGTCCCACAGGGACATGCATTTCTTCAATGTAAAAGCATCCACCTGAGCTTCCAGGCCTGGTTTCTGATGGTGTCAGTGCCAACCTGGAAGATGTATTCTGTGTTTCAAGGACCAAAAGTGTCCTTGGGGAAACTGAGGCTCTTGTGAAGTGATGTGTGTGGGGTAGCAAGGTGGATCCTCAACCCTAGGATGGCTTTTTGGTCCCACAGGGACATGCATTTCTTCAATGTAAAAGTCTTTTCTTTCACTGTGCACATGAATTGCTCAAGACTGGGTTTCTTTCTCCAAGATCATGCTGGGCAGTGGGGTCATGGTCTGGACTAATCCAGGTTTGATTTGCCAGAATTAGACCCAGTCCTGAGTTTACCAAACCCCAGTTTAGCCCTTGACCTTGGTAATCTGTCAGGCCCCTCCAGAGTCTGGGGGTATTTGTCCACAAATGCCCATCTGTGCCAGGAGCTTGGTTCAGTGTCAGCTCTATCTTTTCCTGTAGAGCATCTGCCCTTCTGTCATTCAGGAGCCATGTGGGAAAAATCACTAATATCTTCAAAAATAAGCAGACCCACGGGATTTAAACCAAAATCTCTGCTGTTCCCAAATGACCATCTTTCCCTTCCCGGTGTATCCCCTGGGAAGGAGTGACTCCCTCCCTGGGGCTGTCCTGAGACTCTCCCATTGCTGAGGCTGGGGATGCTGGAACACAGGCAGCAGCAGGGATATGTTGGGATGAGCAGTGTTGTGTAGCCAGTGACAGTTCTGCGCTGGAGGCTGTTTGGGTCTCCCTCTCCTGGCTTTAACCTCAGCTCTGTGCCCTGTGGCTTCCTCACCTTGCAGATGCAATGTGTGCAGCCCTGCCATGCACAGGGAGGAGTGGCCTGTCACCCTGTGTCCCACCTCTGGCCAGGCACAGCCTGATGAACTGGCTTCTCTGGAGTTACTCCTGCTGTGTTTATGTGATTATTAAGCTTTAAGGCAACTGACACCAATCACCCCCTGACCTGTGCTAACTCTTCAATTCATTCTTGAGGCACTTCCTCTGGCTGTGAGTCAGTGGTTGAGCATGGATGCTTTTGGAGGTGGCTGGTAGGGCAGGAGGGGAGCAGCACTCCAGGATGCTCTGGGGCTCTGCCTCTCACTCTCCTGAAGAGGGACAGGGACATTTGCCACAGGGCTGGGGAAATTAGCTGAGCTGTATATCACTGGTCATAGAAGCTTGATTAGGGGGTCTGTATGTGCAGGCAGGGTTGGAGGCTCTGGCATGGAGCTCAGCAGAGATGAGTCTCAGAGCTGAGGTCTAAGGTGTTCCTCTTGCCTGGCCAAGAGCTGGGAGTCTCCCCTGGGGCTGAGATGCTGAAGGAGGTGGCTCACGCTGGCACCAAAGCCCCTCTGCTATGGAGCTGGAGGTTTGGGGTTGTCTCTCTGCATGGAGCAGCTTTCCCTGCAGCTGTCTGGGGTGCCTAGGAAAGGCTGAGAGCAGCAGGGACATCACTAGAACCTTTCTCCCCTTCCAGGCTGCCCCCTTGCAGGATGCTTATAAGGACCTTTGAAATGTTTGTAAGGTTCAGTGTGTTTCTAAGCTATTTTGGGGTCTGTGAGTGGGAAATACACATCATGAACACTTGTGCCTATGTTGACCCATAGGCAATTACCTGCAGCTCCAAGTATTCAGGCAAGCAGGTTCAAACATCTGCAAGGGAATCTTCTTCCCATGACTGAAGGAAAACAAGGCAAACCCAAGCAGAAATCAGTATGAAACCAAGCAGAAGGCTTTGTCTTTTGGGGATGTGGCACCCAAAGCTGGGCCCCCCAGCATGGCTACTGTTGGAAGTGGGAATTTCTCTTGGGAACAGTCTGTGAGCTGCCAAAATATATCATAAGCTGCCGTTGAGGTTTAAAAAGCTTCACGCTGATGCACAATTTAGGGGAAGCATCTTGCATTTCCATAGCTGTACAACAAGATTTTCTGAAATTGCAATTATATGAGAAAATGTCTTTTAAAGTGGCACCCAGATGGCGGGGGGAAATTGTGCTGTTTGAATTCTCTTCAGATAAATTGAAACTAAAGGGATGTTAAACATTTTATAGGGTTTTTTTCCTCCTCCCTTCTTCTACCACCTGCTACTGAAATGACACAAGAGGAACCATCAAACAGAGCAAGTCAGATCTTTACAGCACATGGCTTGGGAAATGGCCTCATCTGATGGCATTTAACACTGAGAGGTCCCAAATCCATCAGGGTCAGGTCAGGGCTCCTCGCTCCTCCTCTGTGGAGTTTGGATGCATATAGGGAGCAGAAGGGGTTGCAGGATTCAAGCTTTTTGAGACTTTTGCATGATCACAGCATGCACCCAGAGCTATGGGGAGAGGCAGCTGGACCTGTGAAGTGATGGCTCTGGGGGTGTGGGTGAGGTGCTGTTCCTTGGAGCCAGCCCTAGTGTAAGCTTCACCATAAAATTAGAGCCCAGGTCGATGCAGGCAAACATTGTGAGAACAAACCTCCACATCTGCTCCCTGGGCATATGGCTTTTGGGGCTGAGATTTCTGGGGCATTGCCCAAACCCCTTTCTAACAAAGAGAAGGAGCCATAGGCAAACCACAGTTGTCAGTCTGCCTTGGTGGCTGCAGTGTGGACAAGATGCAATGGCTGGAGCTGTATGTCTCCTTGGAAAGCCACTTGCTGCAGGATGCAGAGACCCTCAAATGCACAAATGGCGGCGCATTTGGCTACAAAGCCCCCTAATTCCAGCCATTCCCAGGGCTGTGCTGCCTTAGGGACAGGCTCTCCATCCCCTTGGCTTCAAGGCTACTCTGTGGAGCGTCTCCAGGAGCAGACATGTCCCTCACAGGTGCTTTTTGTTTTCTTGCTCCTTGGCATTCACAGGCGAGCAGCATTTTCGCTCCTGAGCTAAATATGTCCCTTTGCCTTGTAGCGGCTGCCAGGTTTTAAAGCTCTGGCACCTCGCGAACGCTCCCGGAGGACAAATGCCAATAATGACACACCGTCACTACTCAAGGAGGAAGAACTGGGCTCTGCAGCTTTTTGTTGTTGTTTTGAAAGTAAAATTAGTGTGTTTACCTGGCTGTTCACTTAAGCTGTTAGTCACAGCACAAGAAACATGTGCAGGCTGGTTTGTCTCCTCAGACAGGTCTCACTTCCAGGGGGTGGGCTGGGGTGCTCAGGGGAGACCGTGAGCAATAGCAGTAAATATGCCAACCTTGGTTGTGTTCCTCCGGGGAGGATGTGCTGGGGATGACTGGAGAGCAGTGCTGACACTCCTAGAAAGCCTTTCCCCTATCTGTACCTGCCTCCCTGCTCATGCTAGCAAACACTGATGGGACAAGCAGCCTCACTGAAGGGCAGCACCTGCACCCACAGTTCTCTGACCCTCTTCTGGGTCAGAAGCTGCTGCTTTGAGCCCCATCCAAGCTGGTCCCCACAGGGCAGCTGCCCCTTCATCCCACCTCTGAGCAAGCTTTTTTTAGATACACTTTTTAAAATTATTTCCAGTGTTGTCATATTCATTCCAGCAGATGGATCCATCAGCAGGTGGGGTGATGCTCCCCATGGGTGGTGAGATGGCTTTGTGCTTGACACCAAATGGAGGTCGCTGGCAGGGCACGTGGTTCTGTTTTTTCCAGCATAGCAGAGTGCTTCCCGGCTGGGATCTGGCTTAAGTTTCGGGAGAAGAGATCCTGGGCAAGATCCCAGCAGTTTTTTTCAAAGGGCTGAGCCTGCAGGGAGCACCTGCTTGCCACCAGCATGGGCTTCCCGACTCCCAGCAGAGCTGCAGAAAGCCATGGGGGCTGGGGCTAGGTATTTTTAAACAACCTTGTCCAGGCAGCCCTTGCCAGAGCACTGCCTTTTCCTGTTACCTCTTCCTGCAATTACGAAGTGATTTGGTGACAGCCATCCCGCGGCTCAGTGTGAGCAGCTCCCTGCAGCTGAGGTGTGTGGAGCACACAGCAACGCTGCTGGTAGGACACAGTGCTGCCTCGTGTTATCACAGCGTGAGATGTTCAGCAAATAATCCGAATCTTTGCTTCAAATTGCTTCAAACGCCAGGTTATTTTGGAGGGGGGTAGGCATGTTATCTATTATAACCACAAAACCTGATAATAATAGTAATACCATTTGGTGGAGTGCTGTTAAGGCAGCAAGGCTGTCACTTGTCACCAAGAATGCAGTGTGTGGCAGCCTGTTAAAAAGAGAGTCAAAACAAGGCTGGCAGCAGCTAGCCCAAGCACAGTGCTGGCACTGCCAGGGCTCTGCGGACACGATTGGCTTTTCCGTGCCAGAGCCAGCAACAGTGCTGGCACTGCCAGGGCTCTGCGAACACGATTGGGTTTTCCGTGCCAGAGCCAGCGAGGATGTTCTGTACAGCACAGCTATGCTGCTTGGCTGGTGCAGTCCATGATGTGGTGATGTCCTGGCATGCTGTGGCTTGTAGGAACACCGATAACACTGCCCTAGGTCTCATGAATTGTCTTGGTTTTGGCAGAGAAGCATCTCTGGGCTAAGCTGAGCCTGCCCTTGCCGCCTGCCTGCCTTGCTATGCGAGCTTGCTCCCTCCAGAATCCACGTGCTGCTTAGAGGCTGGTCTTGCCCAATGGATTCCAAATTTGGGGATCAGTGGATGTTACATGCATGCCATGGGATGTGCAGGAGGAGTGGCAGGTGTATGAGCCCCTTGGCTGCTCACCCCATGGGACGGGCAGATGCTGCATCATCCTAATGCCCCCGCAGAGCCGGGCAGATGCTGCATCATCCTAATGCCCAGGCAGAGCTGAGAACCCAGACCGGGCAGCACCAGCTTGTAGCTGGAGGCAGTGGGTGCTCATCTTTCTCCTCCCTCTTTCCTTTAAAAAAGATATTTCAAACATAAAAGCACCGTGAAGACAGGCAGTTATACATCTGGAAATGTATCATGAATGAAATAAGGGTATGAGAGGGTTTCTGCAGGAATTCATCTCCATTGTATCTGCTCCACAGCAAGCCATAAACTTTCCAGGGACACAAAAGTCTCACTTTTTATTCTCTTGAGCACACACCCAGTGCCTGCTTCCCCAGCTGTCACCCTGGCTATCAGGGGCTGCAGGGCCTGCTGTGGGCAGCAGTATGCTCACTGCATCTGCACTGAGAGCCACAGCAAAGCCCCCCAAGCCTCAATAATTTCAGCATTTTCTTTTTATAATGGGATAGAAAGCTCTGTGGAAGTGAAATGTCTCTCTCAAATCATCAGGTTATTTTTATGTGTGTCGATATTTTCTTATGTGTGTGTAAATACCTCCCCCACACACATTTATCTCAAGGAGGGAAATAAAAATAGCTGAAGATTGAAAGGGGAGTAGGCGAGGGGGTGGTTGCACTTTTGGGAAGAATCTCTTCAAGGTTTGGAAACAGTGAAGTCGTGGTGATAACATGATCTGACAAAACCTCAGCTTCTCTGGGCCTGGCAGGAATGGTGTTAATGGAAGAGATCTTAATGACTTTCTCTCACTGTTTCCATTTATCCCAACAAGCTGCAGCCCAGAGCGCAGGCTCAGTGTTGTGCTTGGGGAAGTTTTGACAAACTCCAAGGAGCTGTCTGTGTGCCTGTCGGGAATTGCTGTTCAGTGGCTCAGATAAATGTCTCCTATCCCGCAGACGCCAGGATGGCACAGAGGGCTCCAGTGCTGCTCCAGGCAGTGCACACTTTACCATCTCTGGTTACAGAGCCCAGCTGCTTTCTCAAGCCAAGCTCTGACCCAGGTTCTCCCCAATCCTCCCCTGCAATCCCAGGCTGGGCCAGTCACAGGGGGAGATGCTGCATGACACCAGAGGGATGTGCTGCAGCTTGATACAGATGTTCTCTAGGCTCTTATTTCATTTCCCCCACCTCCCTAAGTAGGACAGTAGCAAAGAGATCTCTGAGAGCTTGAGCTCTGTGAAGTGGGAAGGAAACTTCCTGAAGGAATGCAAATGGGGAGGGTTATATGATCTGGCAAAACTGATGCCCTGTGTGCCCTGGTTTAGAATCATTTATTGAGTTGCTTCTCTTTTTTTATTGATAAAAAAAGGAGGATTATGAAATACTTTGTTGTAGGAAGCTGCATAGCTGGATGGTGGTGTGCAGGGGACACAGTGACATTTGCCCAGGCTGGGCCCCTCCAATCCTCTGCACTGAGCAGCCAGAGTATTTCTGGTGGGATGGGATACATCCAGCACCCATTGTGGCATTGGAACTCAAGCTGCACTACCTGAACTTTGTCTGGGGCAGAAATAAAACAATCACATCTAATAATACCCGGGTGCAGCCTCTGCCAGCTGCTGTGCTGTCACTAGTCACCGAGATGCAGCATTGTGCAGAGTCATGGTCCCTGTCCCAACCAGGACAGGGCCCTGTGAGCACACAGGTGCCCTCACCCAGCCAGTCTCTCAGGGACCTCGCAGGGGTTGAAGGAACTGGGCTCAGCACAGGCAATGTCTCCTCCTCCTCCACTTTGGGAAAGAGCTGGGAGCATTTCCAAATGCCACTGCTTGGCAGCCAATCCCTATCATTCCAGTAATGCACTAGAAGTCAATCTGAAGAAAGTTCAAGGCTTGTGTCCCTGTAAACTGCATTGCTGGTTATCCTCCCTCTGTACAGCATCTCCCAGCTCCTGGTAATGCCTGGTCTGTTAATTTCCAGGAAGGCCAGTGCTGGATGCAGGTGGGAGATGATGTGTTGAGAAAAGATGACTCAATTATCATTATATTTTTCCTGTAATCTTCCTGGCTCCCACAACACCCATGCTGTGACCTGCTGTGGTTGGCACAGGGACTCAGGCAACCTCCAAATGACATCTGCAGGTATTTGTGCTTCTGGTGCTCCGTGCACAGGCCTGTGCACCAGGGTATGTCATAGGTAATGGCTGGCAAAGGCACATGGTGCTCAAAGCCAGCTCAGGGGGGTTGGCAATGTCTCACTAACTTCTTGTTGAGTGAATTCCTGGCACTCCCAGAGGTGGGACAGCGTGGTGAGGGGCAGCATGGCCTTTGGTAGCAGAGTATTGCACTGCTCCATGTTTTGGGTATGAATTTGCTCTGTGCACTGGTACCAGGGCATGTCAGACTTTGGCCAAACCACCAGGTGCAGTTTTAGTGTTGGGCTCTCCCTGTCAGCAGTCTGAGCCAGTCCTGCTGTAGGAAAGCTGTTGGCAGTGCAAATGTAAGTCATTTTGGAGTTTTTTTCTTGCAAAACCCACTTTCTCAGCAGGCCCTCTCCCCTCCTCACCCACGTTCCATCAGCGCTGTGAAGACACTTCTCACTTAAATGGTGTGTGCCTCAGCTCCTCTGAGTCACGCCTGTTAGCAGGGAGCTCATAATTCTTGGGTTTTTTTTCAAGTACAAATGTCTTTGGAAAAGGGCATTAAATAAAACACTTGACTGAGGTCCCAGTGGTGACTAATTCCCATGGTACGCCCCATTCCAGTGTTAACCCTGCTGAGCTCACGGCCGGCTGAGGGTTGCAGGGATCCTTGCAGGTGGGGGAGCAAAGGAAAAGCTGAACATTGCAGGAGAACAGCTCAAAAGGGGCAGGTGTGGGCAGTGACATGGTAGGGACAGATCTCAGTGAGCTCCCTCCAGGTGCTGCGTTCCCTGGAGAGCACATCAGTGTGAGCTCTGCCTTGGTCCAGAACACGGGCTGTAGTAAAACCTAATTTAGAATGTTTGTGCTCAAAATTATCTGGAAAGGTTTGAGGAGGGTGGGGGGAAAGTCATAGAAACATAGAAAGGCTTGGGTTGGAAAGCACCTTTGAGATCATCTAGTTCCAACCACCCTGTTATAGGCAGAGACACCTTCCACTAGCCCAGGTTGGTCCAAGCCCTGTCCAGCCTGTCTGGTACAACACATCTAGGAATGGGGCATCCACAGCAACCTGAAGAAAAGTCCCTCTCCATGGAAGATCTTGGAGGTGAAATGATTTAGTGGTGGACTTGGCAGTGCTGGGTTAATGTTTGGACTTGACAACCTTAGAGGTCTTTTCCCACCTTAATGATTCTGTGATGCTATGATCCCCTGGGGCTAGGACAGGGCCAAGCACTGCCAGAGCTCTGTGCTGAACGGGTCTGCACAGCTGTGTCAGCCATCTCCAAAAACAGCTCTGATTTGCGTTGCTGCTTGGATCCCCACTGAAAACATGACCCTCGTGGGGCACTTTATCAAGGTGAAGCAGCTCTTCCCCCAGCTTTTCTCTCCTCCTCCTCACCTCAAGAGCCCCAGGAGCTGTGGAGGAGGAGCACCACCAACAAAACGGCTGCGGGACGGGGCAGAACTAATTAGAGCCTCTCTAAAATGACATCTATTTCCACAGATGGGAAGCTGCTTCCCCTTTGTCTGGCTCCTTCAGTTAATTAGTTATCTTGGAGGTTGCATTTGCATTCCTGGCTTTGTGAAATACCCTTTTGTTAACTACTTTTCATATACTTTTATGAAGTCGGCTGCTGAAACGGGCTCATTTATCTCACCAGTGACAGGCTGAGAGGCTTGCCCAGAGCTGTGTGCCAGATGCTGGGATTGGAAAATAATGTTTGGCTTGTCTGGTGTTTGGAAAGCAGACAGAAGGTGCAGGTCTGCGAGAAGAAAGTCCCAGGCTGCTAAAGCCAAGGGCTGGATCTTGACAACTTCTATAAAAATGTTCAATCTGTTGCTTTTGGGCAGTTTGCAGGAACTAGGGAGGATGGTTTTGTTTTCAGCCCTAGGTTTGGATATCTCCATTGTCTTCCAACAGGAGTGGGGTGTGAGCATCCAGCCTTCTCAAGCTTTATCTGCTGCATTCCCTCTCCAGCAGTGCTGCATGTGAGTGTGTCCCTGTGGGCAGGGAGGGCTCCTGGGGACACCCCAACTGCACTGGATATTGCAGCAGGGACGTGTCCAGGAGCCCTCCCTGCCCGTGGGGAGCCTGGGGACACCCCCAAGCTGCTGCTCCATGCATTTATCCTCCATTAGCAAGATCATGAGCAACAGCAGCACTAATCAACCACCCTTGTTATTGCCAGGAAATGTTTGCAAAATCAATGTTTCCTCTGTAGCATGAACAACCCATGAAGCCCCATGCTGGGTGGGGGGAAGGGCATGACTGGTGGGTTTGGCTGCTCTGAGGCATTTTCCAGGAGCCCCAAGGGATGTTATATTGGAAAAAAGGGAATTCTACCATAGGATCCCTCCATACCAGGATACGTTTTTTTGGTGATGAACAACCATCCCTTTAAACTCAAACTTTGAAAATTCTGAGCACAGCTCGACTACTGGGGGGAAAATAAAGCCCAAAATACATAAATCTCTTTATTTTCTGCACCAGTGAGTTTGTATTGGCCTGTTAGTTGATGTTCCTGAAGGTATCCGCTGGGATGCAACTATTATACATCCAAACTGTCACAAATGGAACCGTTGCTTTGAGAGACAAAGGGTAATTTATTGAGAAAAGGTGTCATTTAGGTGGAAGGATGGAAAGAAGAGAGACAGTTGCTGTGGAACTGCCAAAAGAGAATACCAGATTCACTGATAGGCAGGGAACAGCTTTGAATTTCCAAGGCTGCCCTTGAGGGATAAGAAAATAAAAGCTAAGGACAAAAAAAAAGTCTTAAATACAGTGACAGCAAAAACCTGAAGGATCACAGTGAAAAATGGGACTTTCTCCTCTAACAATAACCGAGAAAAAGATAGGAATGTAATTTGTAAAAGCTGTTAAATTGCCACCAAAATTGTAAGCTGGATAGAGAAATGACATAGAAGGTAAAAAGAAACAAATGCATACCTGACGTTCCTGGAGTATTGCTTGAAAATGGGACTAGAGATGAAGAGGGTGGAGGAGAAATGGAGCTGAAGAAGAGAAGAGCTGGGAGTTTCCACCCAACTCAGCTTCATGAGCCTCTGTGGGCTACAGAAGGAAAATGTAGAGGGGTGTCTCCAAAGCCACAAACCCATAGATCCATCTTTCTTGTTTGTTTCTGAAAATACATCCTCTTCTGTCTTGGAGAGAGCTTATTTCTATGGACATGGCACTAAGGACCCAGGCAAAGGCAGCATTCTCCTCTCCAGGCTCAATGCTGTGAACTTTTGGCCAGGAAGGAGTGTGCAGGGTGAGCTGCCCATGGGCAAACTTTGGGGGAAATGAGTTGCAACGAGCCTGGAGACAGGTGTGATGATTTGTGCAAGAGCCTTGTCCCAAGGCTTACACACTGTCCATGGGGTGCAGGTGGGAACAAACTGCAGGGAGGAGGCAGCATTCTCCTCTCCAGGCTCAATGCTGTGAACTTTTGGCCAGGAAGGAGTGTGCAGGGTGAGCTGCCCATGGGCAAACTTTGGGGGAAATGAGTTGCAACGAGCCTGGAGACAGGTGTGATGATTTGTGCAAGAGCCTTGTCCCAAGGCTTACACACTGTCCATGGGGTGCAGGTGGGAACAAACTGCAGGGAGGGGAGGAGAGACTG
>NW_008693598.1:0-802 GCF_000695815.1 Acanthisitta chloris | reverse complement strand
GAATGCCCTCTGTGCCCTTCCCAGCCCACAGGCCCCTGAACACCCTGACAAAGCCAAATGGTACTTTTGTTGCTTTAAAGCCATTAAAAAATGGATCTGCCAGGGAAGCAGAGTGTGTTTTGGGCACAACTCCAAAGGGTGACAGCATTGATGCCTGCAGGGTCAGTTTGCAGGATGGTTCTTGTGGGCCCACACTGCTCCTCTGTGGCACCTGCGGCATCTGGAAAGACTCACAGGTCCAGAGTGCTGGGGTGACATGTCTCAGCTAGGTCCCCCTGCTCTAGGAGCCAGAGCCCCAGCAGGTCCCAATGAAGTTTGTCTGAGTCCCCAGAGCTGAAATCCCAGTGCTAGATGAGACGTCCTCATTTGTATTAAGGAAGTCATTGAAACTAGCTCTTTCTCAAGTATTTCAGTTGAAATCACTCATGTACACCCAGGGCCAACAGAAGCAGGTGCTCAGAGGGTCATCATTACCAAATTGTGGTATTACTTGTGGCTGTCTCAAACACTGGGTGTTGGAATGTTTCTTTTCAGCTGGAAACATCTATGATTAAGCTGCATCCAATGAGAAAAGTAGCAGAAATTGCATTTCCAGCTCCCCGATTTAGCAGATCAGTCAGTAAGTGTCTCAGTCTCTCACCATCATGTGCTGGAGGAGTTTCTAAAAAAACCAAGTGGAGCAATGCTCCAGGTTTTGGGGGGAAAATCAGCCTGCAGAAAATATAAATCAGAGAGGAAAATGATGTGGGGGGAACACGCCCAGCTGTGAACACCTCCCACATCTTCCTGCAGCCTCGGGGCC
>NW_008693597.1:0-210 GCF_000695815.1 Acanthisitta chloris | reverse complement strand
GGCTCTGGGAGCTGCACCGAGGGGACAGCACAGGCCACTTGGCAGGGCAGCGGGACAGCTGCTGGGTCTGGCAGGGCCCAGGGCTGCAGGTCAGGCACAGCATGGGGACAGCCGGGCACGGCTCAGCGATAGCGACGAGGCTTGGGCTGCACATCGCTGACCCTGCGGGTCTGCGGGGGATCGGTCTGTGCCTTCCCCCAGTGCCGCGGG
>NW_008693596.1:0-422 GCF_000695815.1 Acanthisitta chloris | reverse complement strand
AAGATTTGGAGAATTTGGGAATTGGGGGATTTTGGAATTTATAATTTGGTAATTTGGGGGATTTTGGGGAATTTGGGAATTTATAATTTGGGAATTTTGGGGATTTTGAAGATTTGGAGAATTTGGGAATTGGGGAATTTTGGAATTTATAATTTGGGAATTTGGGGGATTTTGGTAAATTTGGGGAATTTGGGAATTTTGGCAAATTTTGGGATTTATAATTTGGGAATTTTTGAGATTTTGGAGAATTTGGGGAATTTGGAGATTTTGGGGAATTTTGGAATTTATAATTTGGGAATTTTGGGGATTTTTGAGATTTTGAGAATTTGGGAATTTTGGAATTTATAATTGGTGAATTTTTGAGATTTTGAGAATTTGAGAATTTGGGAATTTTGGGGAATTTGGGGATTTTTTTTCCCTAA
>NW_008693595.1:447-3231 GCF_000695815.1 Acanthisitta chloris | reverse complement strand
GTCTGCTGCGGGGCTGCACCTGGTGCTGTGGGTTAGGTTACAGAAAAGCAGAACACGGTACGGGGACGTTTCAGGCTGATAGAGTCCGGGGATCAAACGGTCTCACCCTTGTTAACCGACGTGGAGGCCACAGCGGTGCCCCGACTCGTGCTGCCACCCGTGCCGTCCTGGTGGCTGCGGCGCTGTCTGCCTGCCAGGGCCACAGCACCATCCAAGCTCCACTCCCGCCGGGAGGCTGAGAGAACCTGGACATGCTCATTAGCCTGTGAATTTGTTCTCAGGCCGTTCCCACCATGCTGCGTTTTCCGCCTCATCCCGAGTGCCAGAGATGTGCCGTGGGTGACCGAAGGGCAGGGCCTGCGTGCTCTGCCTCCCCTCTCCGTCCATCACCTCAATGCCTCTGTGCCTCCCAGTAATTCTCTTGATGCAAACCAGTCTCATGCTTGGTGGGGCTGTGGGAGGGGGCTGGGGGCTTTGAAAGGTGATCTGGCCACAGGCCAGCTGCCCCTGACCCACCCTGCTCCCCCTGCCCAAGCTCCTTAGCCCAATGGCCTGGAGAAGCGGTGGCACTTGCATGGGGTGTCCGGGACCCATGCGATGCTGTGCCCATGGACAGGGACCTGCCTGAGCCTGGAATGCTGTCTCCCTGAGCCTTGGCAATTTCCCTGCAGGGTTGTTCTGTTCCATAGGGAAGAAGTTTGTCGATGCATGGGAAGGGGCAGAACTGGGAGCAAGATGAGGGTGGATATGGCTGCGGTGCTGGATTTGTGCTGGTTTAGGTTTTCATAGCTTTTTATTGCTCACTGACCTTGCTCTGCATGATGAGGGAGTCGGGACAGGCAGGAGGATGTGATGTTACCCAGTCCTGGGGTGTTCAGATGGACAGGAGGGGTTGTCACTGCTGCTTTGTGAGCCTTGGGAGATGCCTGTGACTAATCACTTGAAACACAAATTGGAGCTGCAAGAAGTGCCTGTCCTGTGGGAGAAAATCAGGGGAAAACAGGATTGCAAAGCAAGGCCCTTCCCCCACCACTGAAGGGCTTCCCATCAGTCTTCCCCCTTCCATGTTAAAATGCTTTGTAACCTCTCATGGATGAATCTGGAGTCCTGGCTTTGGTATTCCATCAGCTGAGCAAAGGAAATTCTTCCCCATCTCGATGTTTTCCTTCAAGCGCTGAGCAAAAGTATGAGGAGAAACTCTGGAGCTGCTCATGGATGTTTTCCCCCATGAAGCTTCTTATCAGTCCAAGGCAAAGAAAAGTGGCCAGAAAGCAAAGTGCAGGTCATGGTGCAGTGAATTGGAGTCTCTGGAGAGCCAAGGTTTCATTTTTGGCCGTACAGAGTGGCTGGTGGATGCAGGGAGGAGTGGGGGGCAGTGATGGCTCACTGCCAGTCCTGGCCCACACGCCCTGGATCCGCTCTGGCGAGTTTTGTGCCAGTAGAGACCTTGTGCCACACTGCAGCCAGTGGCCTAGGACAAGCTGCTCCATGGCTGTTTAAGGCACATGCACAGACAAGGGAGCAGAGGTTGTGCTTGTCTGGCTCAGTGGGCACCCAGAAACCCTGGGGTGCTCAGCTCTTGAGCCACGGATCAGCTGATGCTTGAATGTTTCCCATCTGTTTCTGCTGCATTTATTGGGATTTTCCAGCCTCATCTCTGGCCCCCAAGAGCAATGTCTGCAGCAGTGCCACGTGCCCCTTCGTGCTGCTCCCACAGTGTCCCAATGACATCTAGCTGGCCAAGAACAGCCGGACACACGTTATTACCAGGGAGAAGACAGAGGTCAGGTGGTGGAGTTGGGCTCCAGAACCATGCCTTCCAGCCCACGGAGCTTGGTCTGTGGTGATGCTTACACTCATCCGCTCATGTCACATGGTCACAGGGAGCATCAGCAGAGCTGCAGCAGCCTAAGCACTTCCTCAGGCCATGGAATTTGAAGAGGTCGTTTGAAACCAGTGTCTGCCCCAAGCCCGGGACTGGGAGGGCCATTATTTCACCACCCACCACAGAGGGCAGCACACAAGGACTGACCAGGGCCAAGAGAGATGAGATCGTGTCACAGCAGGATGAAGAGAAAAGACCTTTGTGCTGCTCACACAAGTGTTGCCTCCAAGAGCAGCTGCAGCTCCCCTGCCTGGGAACGCTGCAGACGAGAACGCCGTGGCCAGCACCTGTCCAGCCAGAGCTCCCCTGGACTGACCTTTCCTCCCTCGCTCCCTGCCTGCTGTCCTGCCGCAGCCCCCAGCCCCTGCCCTTCCTGTCCTGCCCCGCCGCACTCTAACTTGGTGGCATGGGGACTCTGGCCCGCTTCGCTGGCTGCCTGCTTGTGGTGATGGTGGGGATCCCGAGCCCCCTGTGATGTGGCAGAGCCAAGCAGGGATTTGAGATGCTCCTGGGAGAGGCTGGATCCTGCCCAAGCAGCAGGCGCTGCCTGAGTTGTCACAAGTCGCCTGTTTCTCCCTCATTTTGAAGGCCCTGCCCTGTCACGCTCTCTAAGAGCCGAGGGGGATGAGGGCTTTGGAACTCCCCAGGCACTGAGTGGGTCCTGCTGTGAAGTGAAGCACTTGGTGCTGCTTAGGGTGCTCGCAGCCTCTACCTCTGCCTCCCCTCTGCTCTGCTGCTGCCGCTGGTTCCATCCCCTGGGTGTTGGGGTCCCCAGTGCCACAGCGGGAGCATCCCAGCAGTGAGAGCATCCCAGCAGTGGGAGCATCCCAGCAGTGGGAGCATCCCAGCAGTGGGAGAGCCCCAGCAGTGGGAGCGCCCCCGCAGCGGCAGAATCCCAG
>NW_008693595.1:0-395 GCF_000695815.1 Acanthisitta chloris | reverse complement strand
CAGGAGCAGCATGGTTTCCTTTGGTCTCTATTCCTTTTCTCCTTGTTTTTTCTCTTCTTCTCTCTCCTAACTCCTCCAGCTCTGCCCAAAGCAAAAATCGAAGTGGAGTCCTACTCAGTCCACCCCGGTGACCTCCTCCAGCTGCGCTGCCGGCTGCGGGATGACGTCCAGAGCATCAACTGGGTGCGCGATGGCGTCCAGCTGGCCGAGAACAACCGAACGCGCATTACTGGGGAGGAGGTAGAGGTCAGGGATGCGGTGCCTGAGGACTCGGGGCTCTATGCCTGCATGACCAACAGCCCCTCAGGGAGCGAGACCACCTACTTCTCCGTGAACGTCTCAGGTTTGTAGCAGGCCCAGCTGCACAGGGAAGGGGCAGCCGCGGGGCCAGGCTG
>NW_008693594.1:0-836 GCF_000695815.1 Acanthisitta chloris | reverse complement strand
CATAGAGGGGTTTCGGTCCAGTTTTGGGGGGTCCTAGAGGGGCTTGTTCCATTTTGGGGGGTCATAGAGGGGTTTAGTCCAATTTTGGGGGATCCCAGAGGGGCTTGTTCCATTTTTGGGGGGAGGAAAGTCAGAGAGGAGTTCAGTCCATTTTTTTTCCAAGTGCCCTTAGCTGATTCCAGGTGGATTTCAGGATCCCCCCCATGAATTTTGGGGTCCCTCCAGCCAACTCCAGGTGGATTTGGGGTCACCCAGGTGTCCCCAGCAAATTCCAGGTGGATTTCTGTGTCTTCTGTAAATTCCAGGTAGATTTTGGGGGTCCCTCAGCTGATTCCAGGTGGATTTTGGGGGCCCCCAGGTGCTTCCAACAGATTCCAGGTGGATTTGTGTGTCCCCAATTGATTCCAAGTAGATTTTGGGGTCCCCCAGGTCCCCTCAGCATATTCCAGGTGGATTTCTCTGTGTCCTCTGTGAATTCCAGCTGGATTTTGGGGTTCCCCAGCTGATTCCAGGTGGGTTTTGGGGTCCCCCAGATGCCCCCAGCAGATTCCAGGTGGATTTGTGTCCCCCAACCAATTCCAGCTAGATCTCTTTATCCCTCAACCAATTCCAGGTGGATTTTGGGGTTCCCCAGCTGATTCCAGGTGGATTTTGACATCCCCCAGCAGATTCCAGGTGGATTTTGACATCCCCCAGCTGATTCCAGGTGGATTTTGGGGTCCCCCAGCAGATTCCAGGTGGCTTTTGATGGCCCCCAGCAGATTCCAGGTGGCTTTTGAGATCCCCCAAGTGGATTTCTCAGCGTCCCCAGATGATTCCAGCTGCATTTTCATGTC
>NW_008693593.1:0-782 GCF_000695815.1 Acanthisitta chloris | reverse complement strand
ACCCTTGGGGGGGCCCTGGGGACACTCAGGGACACTTGGGACCCATGACCCTTGGGTGGGACTGTCAGTAGTGCCACATGTTTCTATGAAACCTCAGTTGTGGCTGCCCTTTATTTTATCACTATTTTACTTACTTTTGCACAGCAGATACTTGTGCTATGCAGGAAGACTCCTCCACTACTTTTCATTTAGATTGTGAGGCCTCTCCTGACTTTCCTAGACCACCAGTTTTGTCCCTTTGGATTTTTTTCTTCCCCATATCCTATCTTGGCATGAAGTGATCCAGATGGTATTGCTGACGGTTTCCAACAGGAGATGGCAAAGCAACAAGTTGCCTTTGTGCAACTCTGGTGGAAACATAGGAACAGTTTGTTGGAATGTGTCTCCTAAGATGCCATGGGCCCTGGGGACACTCGGGGACAGTTGGAGACACTTGGGGCACAGTTGGGGACCCTTGGGGTGGCCCTGGAGACACCAGGGGACCCTTGGGGTGGCCCTGAGGACATTTGGGGACCCTTGGGGTGGCACTGGGGATAGTTGGAGACCCTTGGGGACTCTTGGGACCCATTTGGAGACCCTTGGAGACACTTAGGGTGGCCCTGAGGACATTTGGGGACATTTGGGCCCCATTTGGGGACCCTTGGGGACACTTGGGGAGCCTTGGGGACATTTGGGGACATTTGGGACCCATTTGGAGATCCTTGGGGACCCTTGGGGTGGCACTGGGGACAGTTGGAGACCCTTGGGGACTCTTGGGACCCATTTGGGGACCCTTGGGGACA
>NW_008693592.1:0-215 GCF_000695815.1 Acanthisitta chloris | reverse complement strand
TTGTAGTCCCCCAGGCCTCGTGTTCTCGCGAGATTTTGCGCGCCGCGAGGGACGACGGGAGTTGTAGTCCCCCCTACGTTTTCTCCTCTCGCGAGGGACGACGGGAGTTGTAGTCCCCTTGGGCCTTGTTTTCTCGCAAGGATTGATGGGAGTTGTAGTCCCCCAGGCCTCGTGTTCTCGCGAGACTTTGCGCGCCGCGAGGGACGACGGGAGTT
>NW_008693591.1:0-1041 GCF_000695815.1 Acanthisitta chloris | reverse complement strand
TTCTGCCCTCAAGCAGACTAAACAAGTCAAGTAGATGAGGGGGAATGGAAACAAGTCCCTGATGGAAGAGGTAAAAGAATCCCCTCCCAACCCACAACACATCCCTAGTTGCCCTTAAAGAACAGGTATGAGGCTCTGGACCCAGGGAGTCAGGCAGAGGAAAGGCATAAGTATGATCCAGCTGGAGGGTCTCCAGCTTGCACCCCAGTTACTGGACGGTTTAGAACCACAACTATAAAGAAAAAGAGAAGGGTAGTTGCATTAGGCGACTCTTTTCTGAAGGGAACTGAGGGCCCTATAAGCCGACTGGACCCATCCCACAGGGAAGTGCTGCCTACCCAAGGCTCGGATAAGGGATATCAGCAGGAGACTCCCTGAGCTCCTTTAGCCCTCTGATTGCTACCCACAGCTAGTAGTCCAGGCTGGAAGTGATGATATCAATGAAAGAGGCATCAGGGTAATTAAAAAGGATTTCAATAAACTGGACAGACTGGTTAATGGGGAGCTGGAGGCCATTGTGCAGCAGGAAAGCTATGATGTAGTCCCATCACAGAAATGTGGTGGGTTGAATCGCATGACTGGAGTGCTGCCATGGATGGTTACAGGCTCTTCAGAAGGGATAGGCGAGGTGGGAGGGGTGGAGGAGTGGCTCTATGTGTCAGAGAGTCTCTTGACTCTGTAGAGCTAGGGATCAGTAACAGCAAGGTTGAGTGCCTGTGGGTCAGAATCGGGGAGAAGGCCAACAAGGCTGACATCTTGGTGGGAGTTTGTTACAGGCCACCCAATCAGAATGATGAGGGTGATGACATTCTACAGGCAGCTGGCGAATATCTCAAAATCACCAGCCCTTGTTCTTGTGACTGACTTTAACCTGCCAGATGTCTGCTGGAAATTTAATACAGCAGAGAAAAGGCAGTCTAAGAGGTTCTTTGAGTGCATAGAAGATAATGTCCTACTTCAGCTGGTAGACAGGCCTACCAGGGGTGGAGCCCTTCTGGACCTGCTGTTCATAAGCAGAGGACTGGTGGGAGATGTGGTGGT
>NW_008693590.1:21055-28565 GCF_000695815.1 Acanthisitta chloris | reverse complement strand
GTCGGGATGGGAATGATTGGATCGGGTTGGGACTGGACAGGTAGGAAAAGGATGGGAATGGTTGGATCGGGACAGGATGGGACGGGGCGGGTCAGGATGGGCCGGGATGGGAATGATCGGATCGGGCCGGGATGGAAAGGGTTGCGATGGGAATGATTAGATTGGGTCGGGATGGGAATAGTCGGGATGGGACTGGACAGGTAGGAAAAGGACGGGAATGGTTGGATCGGGACAGGATGGGACGGGACGGGTCAGGATGGGAATGATCGGGTCGGGTCGGGACTGGATGGGTCGGGATGGGAATAGTCAGATCGGGTCGGGACGAGTTGGAACGGGATGGGAATAGTCGGGATGGGACTGGACAGGTAGGAAAAGGACGGGAATGGTTGGATTGGGACAGGATGGGACGGGTCAGGATGGGAATGGTCATGTCAGGTCGGATAGGATCTGGGCAGGCCAAGTCCAGATGGGACGAGTGGAGCAGGGACAGCCACACGGGTCCTGCCCACCTGGGACAGGGGGACACAGGACCCTCTTGCTCAAACAGCCCCAGGGGGAGAGACACTTGTCCATCCCTCCTACCTAACCCCAGGGCTTAGAGGACACCTGTCCTCTCAGCTTCCTCCCACCAGAAGAAATGCAACAGAAAAAGTACAGGAGGGTGTTCAAATCCCATAATTTCTGCTCAGAATGGTTTTAGGGTGTGTTTGGCTGGTTTTCTTCTTGGTTGGTTGGGTTTTGGGTTTTTTTTAAGAGCAAAGCAGAGCACTGAGGATGGCACAGCTTCTCAGAGGGACACATGCTGTCCCTAGTCCCCACACAGCCCAGTGCCAACTGCTCCATCCAGGCCACACAGGGCTGTGTTGCCCATGGGCACACACCTGCCAGTGAGGCCAACAGCACTGCCCTCCACCTCAACCACTGCAGGAAGGGAGAAGAGCCCAGGCTGCTCAGATCTAGCAGAAGATACAGCCCTGCCTTCCCTGTTGTCCCAATCCTAAAATCGGCCAGTGCAAATTAGTCTGAATCATAGAATCATAGGGGTTGGAATGGACCATATAGATCATCTAGACTGGAAGTGAAACAAATGGCACCTGTGAACCAAGGAGACATACCCAGCTCTTCTGTCTAGGCCAGGGTGGCTCAGAGCCAGTGTAATTAACTGAGGGCCACAGGCTCCAGGTGCTCAGTGCACCAAAGAAAAATCATCTCATTTGCTCCCACTATTACCCAAACACCCTTCAGGATCTGATAGACTTAATTACAGGGAACGTGGTGCATTAGGTGCCCAGATCCAAGATTCAAGAGAGATGCTATGGGCTTAGCAGCCAAAAAAGGCTTGGGGAAGGAAATCCTTGAATCAGGGCTAATTGTGCATTGGCAGCATGTTGGAATGGAAATGACACCACATTAATGCACAATGTATGTTATATGCAACCCAGACAGGGTCCAATCCTCCAGACTGTAAGTTATCCTCACCCTGGCCTTGAAAGCAAAAATTGGCACCCCTAGGAACTTCAGCATGCTCTGAAGGACAGAGAGGACTGAAGGCAGCACAGCACTGAGAAGGCTGTCCTGCTGTGAGCTGGCAGTATCCACACAACATGAGTCCATCATTAGCACAGAAAATTGTCATCTAGACAGGGAACAGTGCCCACCTGGCCATAGCACCAAGCCCAGAAATCTGAGAGCAGGGAGAGCTGCAGTCAGTCACCAGCACCAGCCTCTTGAGGAGGGTGAATGCATCACTCCCTGCAGCTTCTACCTTTAGGTTCTCCTACTGCCTTTGATCAGGGCTTGTCTCCACCTGGGTGTCACATCTAACACATGAGACTAGCACAGCTTCCTGGCACCACAGTAAGAATGGATATTAATAGTGTTAGAGAAGTTCCAACTACAGCAGGTAGTAGCATTACTAATAAATACATGCAGTTTAAATTGATGGGGCTAAGCTAAAGGGCTTTTACTTTCTTTGAAGCACAAGGGGGAGTTTTTCAAATGTTGCCTATAAAAGAGCTATTTGAATTTATTTCATCTTTATTAACCCATGCTGCTGCTGGAAGGCAACACAGCCATGTTTTTAAGGGAGAGGCTGCTGTCAGAAGAGAGCTGCTAGTAGGGAATGTGCTGTGATGCCAAGGGGTGAACAGCAGTTATCCCTTTGCACAGGCTGAGGAACTGGCCCTTCCATACACTCTCCACTCCATCCAGCAAGCAAGATTTGAAAACAACAAAGTGCTAAGGACATCTGGAAGTTGGAAAAGAAAAGCAGCCTTTTTAGAGCTCTGAAGTTATGAAAACAAAGTTGAGATACGGTCTGGCAGATTAATAGCCAGCTATTTTACCTGTTAATTACTTCATGACTAACCACTTTCTCTATTGCAAATCTGGCTCAGGAAATGCATAGTAAGTTTTACTAAACTCTTCTTCCCTACTTACTCTCTAGGCTAAAGCAATTGTACCCACAAGCACTTTCCATGATCACTCCCTGCCAGGGTTTCAGTCTCTCATTACTGAGGAGCTAAGAGTCTGAGCTTTCCACCTCAGAAAAGTTTACAAGGGATGTGTTAGCTCTACCTTTAAAGACAGAGAAACTGAGGCATCCAGAGAGAGCAGCCAGGAACAGCAGAGAGAGAATGAGATCATCTGAGTGCAATTCTGCATCTCCTGCTTGAAGTTATGGATCCATTATTAAGTTAAGCTTCACACATTGAGTTTCATGGCTCTGTTCTTCCTTGAGGATAGCTCCTCCCCAGATCACCTACCCTCAAGCTGGGCTCAGGGCACAAAACCACCTCAGCTTTACCATGAAGGCAAAGTTCAATGGTGAAGCAGTTGGGAGCAAAGGAGGAATAGATGGAAACAGCATAAGCATTCACCTTAGGCTTGATACTCCTAAACAAAGATAAGTTAAAAAAAATTTTACAGACACCCTCTGCAGATTACAAGCAGATCCCCCAAAACCTCTCAAGAGCAGCTGACAGACTGCTACAAGTAAGGGTTGATAGGACTTCAGTAAGCACCAGTCTAATGCTAAAACATCACACTGAACTCTAGTTACTCTGTCAAGTAGGACTGGAAATTGGATATTAATCAACTCCCAGGACTGAAAAGCATGGACAGTGTTTTTACAGCACAACAAAAAGGGAAGCTTTTAGTAGCTAACCTAACTCCCACCTTCCAAGGCTCTTAATTCATTTCCTTTCACCCTGATGTCCATTACTCAAGTTTATAGGCAAATACCACAAGCATCTTAGTTCAAACCTGCATTGTTAAACTTTTTCCCAGTTCTGAAACAAGTGCTGCCAGGAGTGGCAAAAATGGCAGAACTAAAAAAACCTTTTCTGAGTGGTGACACATTTTACTCTGGTACTGCAGAATCTCGAAGCTCACAAGCAGCTGCTACATGTGACATTCCACTCAGTTAACTCAGAGCTCAGCTTGGGCAGGTAGTCCCAGCCCTGTCAGGCTAAATAAGTCTATTCACCTTTGCCAAGCCACTCTCTTGGCTATCCACTTTTGGCTTCATCAGGGCAAAAAGAAAACACTCACAGTACTCATTGTTCAGTGCTCTAAACCAATCATCTTATTTTGGAAACTATTTCAGAACCAGCAAGAAGGGCCTGACAGTTGTTTACACAGGAATTGTGGTAAGGCAAACCTGAAAACTGAGGTCACTGCCTTTTTTTCCTTGCCCAAACCCAATCCCAAGCCCAGAGCACACACTGCTGCTGTATGCAAGTCCTATGGGAGTTCAGGTGGAATGCCAACCCTGTAATATTTCAATTTTTACCGTGAACTAGCAAACTAATTTTCACATTGCAATCTTATTTTGACATCAAAATAGCAACTGTTACTCTGAAATACAATCCCACACTGCTCCAGAGCACAAAGATGATGCTTTGCATCCCAGTAGTCACTTCTCACACACGTGTTTTCTTGAGCCCAGCTCATGTAGTTTGTGAGACATTTTCTGTGTTTGCAGGAGAAACTATGTCCAAGCTAGATGCAAGACAGTGTCACTGTAATTGTACAAAGCCCAGTAGGAATTCTGTTATTACTTGTGTTCCTTACCTCCATGATGTGCAAGAAATTGAAGGCAAGCACCAGAATCTTTAGTTGCACCACTCACATACTTAAAGAGTTATTTTTTGGCTGTTAATTTGGGGGGGGCTGTCCTTTTTTCCCCTTCTCCCACCCGCATGGCTCACTTTCTCCTCAGCAAGACAGGAAAGTAACTAGGTCACTAGTTTCTCCATTCACTCTTTGGAGCTGAGACAGGAGACCTAGCCCTCAGCATGCAGCAGCAGCACTCCTTTCCCGGCTTATCAGTGTGGTAGGCAGCTAATACAGCCCATAGAAGACAGCTAGACAGATTTACTCTTCTTGATGTGCTCAACTGAAGCAGGAAAAAAGACCAGCAGTTTGGCCCAGTATGTGACAGCATATTACCAGCTCTCATCCTGGCTTTGGACTGGGCTAGGACTACCCAGGCATGACAGTCAGATATTTCCATCTGGAAGCATCTTCTCTTCACCTTGTATTCTTACCTAACAAAGAGGCTCAATGCTCATTCATCCTGCAGCTTATGGATATATGCAACAGTCACCTACCTGCACCAGGGCTGAGCCTGCAGAAATTTCTCCCCCAGGATCACCGGATTCCTCTCTCAGAGTGTGCCCTTAAGAGATGCAGCTAACACCAAAGATTTACCTTACTCACCCAAATTTGACAGTTGCCATAGGAGCAGCACAACATGTTTGCAAACAAAGAACCATCTGTGACAAACCAAAGGGATTTACTGCTTATCTTCTGAAGAGTTTTACACTCAGGAGAGTCCTGCAAGGTGTATGAAGAGATGCCAATGTGCATATAACCTACACCACAGGGAACAGGAGGGAAGGCCCTAGAGGTACATTCAGATGTCCTCACAGGGCAGTTTTAGCAGCAACTTGGGCATAGCAAATAGTATTTGCTTTTTGGATACCAAACCTATGGATAATTCATCCACAGCAGAATGACTCCAGAAAACAAAAAAGGTAACCAGCAGCAGGGCTGAAAAAAAACCCAACCCAAACCAAATAAACAACACAAAAAAGTCTCACAATCACCTTCCTTAGAGGTAAGCCTCAAACAAGTACTTCTCAGGGCTCTAGACCCAAATATCCATCAGCACATCCATGAGCCACATCACTGACTGTTCATAATGCAGTTTTATTTTTTCCTTTGTACAAAAACAAATATAAAATTTAAATCCAATAGAAAGTGTATACTAGCAATGACAAGTTTACATTACAATAAGACAGGACAATGCGATGTGTATTGAACACCACATTAGTTTTAAAACTCTCAGTGATACATGCACTATATAAAAACTGCTAGAACTTTGATTCTATTTCTACCAAGAATATCCAGGTACCAAGATACTCAAGAACCAAAAGTAATCTTGATAGGTGGCATCTACAAAATTAGACCTTTTCCACACACAAGAAGAAACCAGCATTAATAGAAACGTTTATCATTCTTTGTTAAAATCCTCTCACAAAAAGCCATACATAAAATTCTTAGTAGATACAGAAAAAGCTCAAAAGTTGTTAGCATAGGTAACCATTCAGTAGTTTAGAGAATCATTTAGACATTTCGAAGAGATACTGTAGCTTTCAATCTGTATTTTTCCCCACAAAGCCAAAACTACAACATTGACTCCTGTTTCAAAACCTAGTCAGTGGTTAAAACTAGTTCTTGAGTGAAGTCAGAGAGTAGTGTACAAAATATTTAACAGAACAGGGGTGTGCCTGTTGACTTCTTGAAGAAAGTCTTTTCCACATTCAAGGTTTGTTTATTTGTCCCATAAACAAAATTGTACCTAAGGGATGAAATAAAAAACAAGGATTACCATAGTCTGTAAATAGAGTTAAACTTTTCCATGAAAGCATGGAATCAACAGAGCACAGCCAAACCACTTTGTGGGTCTTGTCTAGCCTCCCTCAAGTTTGTGGGCCCAGGGAAGTTATGTTTGGATAAGTGGTCAGCTCATATTTCTAGAGACACACAGTTCTGTTGATGCTCTGTGAAGCCTCGGGATGAGGATTGCTGCCAGGGTCCTACTCTCCTCCCAGTGCTGGCAGCTGCATCTTGCTCCCTACCAACCAGCATATCTACCACACGCAAGTCACTGCAAGAAGTAGATGAGTTACTCAAAGTAAATGGGGCAGCTCTGCTCCAGGAGAGTCAGCCCATACTGCAAAGAAGCCATGACCACTATGTTTGAGCACTCAGCTCTGGTCACAGCAGGCTGGAGCAACCTAAGACCCTGAAGCTGCTGTTCTGGCCTTTGCCCTGACTATCTGGCTGTCCATCAGAGAGCTGGGTACTATTCAGCAATCCACTGATGTTCAGTAAACAATTGCAATCCACTGATGTTCAGTAAAGAATTGCTTCCTCTGCACTCAGGGGAACTATGACTATTAAACTCTTCTTTTTACCCACAAACCTGCCACGCTTGTTTCTGTTAAACTTGGCAACCAATGTGCATTTTCACCCTATTATTAGCTGTATTCCCAATAAAATAATATAGTATTAAAGGCATAAAAATATACTTGCAGGATTTTTAAGCAATAGCTGCTCAGTAGCTCCAGACTCCTTTTGTCTCTATTACATAGCTGACAACTTCTAAGGAAAAAAGTACTTGCAAATGCTGCTTACCTGTAGGATTGTGCCGGATGAAAAATACAAATGGTCTGTCTACTATGAACCAAGGAGGGGATGACCTGGCTATTAAAATTGCAGCTTGGAAGAAAGATAAGGTTTAGAGTGAGTCAAACCAGACAACACAATACATTATATACTCTATCAAAGTGAATTTTCCTAGTATATACATATGTATGTATGTGATGTATATATATATATGTGTGTGTGTATATATATGTATGTATATGTATATATAGGCTTGCAGACAAATGCCTAAAACCTAACAACTTGGACCCTTATATCATGTGACCTGCATGGATTTTCTTGTTGGAAGCATAGTGAAAGAAAAAACACAAGACCCACAGAAAAAGTCGGTCTTGCATTGTCACCTAAAGGACGTAGTAGCTTAGTTCACTCTTTGCCACTGGGATAGCCAGAAAATTTCATTGACAGCTAAAAGTGTTAGCTAGCAGAAGACACTTCTCTAGCAGTAAGCCTGATAGTATTTCTTACAGTGAGTGATCAACATTGTCAAGTTGGGGTTTTCCTGAGAATTTACACAAACCCCATCAACTGATCTGAAGCCAAGCCACAGCCTTCTCAGAGTTTTCCCCAGGTCTGACAGTTATCAGTACACTTGCTTACTTGTTGCTGCAGAAGCTTTGGTTCCATCTTCACTAACTTCAATTTTTGTCTTTTGCAGAACATGAGATACATGAAGACCTTCTGTCCCTGAAAAACCCAAGGAGAACAGCACTTTCAGGAAAACTAACTGAAAGAGTCCTGAAATACCTTGTAGCTAGGAGCTACACCAACATGG
>NW_008693590.1:0-21033 GCF_000695815.1 Acanthisitta chloris | reverse complement strand
CTGCTGAAATCCTGATGCTGCAGCTAAGAACACTACTGGTGATATATTTGAATAGTCATTAAGTTAGGGAATAACCTACTTCTGTAATTGTTATCTTACTCCTCCTTCCACCCCATTTACTAGGTTTTATTATTTGCTGGTTTAAGGTAGAATATTCTCTTGCATTTTTTGTTTTAATTAAACAAATGACTGAAAAAAAAATCTATCTGAATAAAAGTTGCACTCCCATTTATCTCAATGTCAGGGAGAAAAAGAGCACTTAGCAAGACACCTTGCTTTCAATCCAACAGGAATATTTCAAATTAAACCAGCAGAGGGTAGGCTTTTTTTGTTAGATAGTTCTGTAGAAGCTAATCAGGAGTATAATTAAAGCAGAGAGGAGAAATCAGATTACATTTGAGAGCCATGAGTCCAAAAGTGTCTACATCCTATTTTCAGATACTAATATTCACAGCTATGGGTTGGTCCCACTCCCTTAAAGTGTGAACATAGTCCTTGAGCATTCCCACAGCTCAAGAAAAAGTCATTAAACACATAATTCAGGGAAAGCTACATACTGTAGGTGCAGTATTTGCTACAGTCTAAGGTATGGTATTGTTATAAGTCTTGTCACAGATTTCAGACAATGCTTGAGACCCTCAGGTTATAATCTCAAATTTTAAGAAGCTGATCAACATCATTTACTGCTGTAATGCAAGACAAGGAGGGGGGAAAAGCCACTGCAATATTCAAGAGAAGCAAGCAGTCATGCCTGGCTGGCTGCAAAACAACACCTAGCTCCAGTGTCATGGTAACACCCAGCCAAGGAAAAACAGACCACTGCACTAGTAAAGCAGCACTATATTCAGAGTGCTACAAACTATGCAGGACCACCATGGATTAAAACCAAAAAATAACTTACTTGTTATTTTTGCAAAGTTTGCCTTTGACTGGTCAAACATATCTGTAATACCAAGAGCTTGCAGAGGGTCCTTTAAGTCTGTTTCTGCTACTGCTGTAAATCTAGTTGGAACAAAACCAAGAATGCATAAGTATTATGCAGCAAAGTCACCTGAAATAATCTGTCTTTTCTTTACCAAAGGAGACAGATATAACCAACCCCCAAAACATCGCCTGAAGGAGAAACATTTTATATTAGCACTTACTTTGGCAAAATAACCTGCACTCTTTTTGCTACCATGGTTGTCATCCAGCTTCCTATTGTTTTTGTGCTGATGTGGGGGATGATAGCAGAGAGTGGAGTTGTGTTTTCGGTGGGCAATGCAATCAACATGCTTATCATCTCACCATGGTAGGGCAGCTCAATGATGTTATACCACAGCTCGTTTGGAGTACTGGTAGTGCCTGAGAAACAAACAGCAAAGTTTGTGAGCCATAATTCTTACAGCATTAAATCTCTACTTTACCTTTAGACACCTACTACTAGAGCAGCCTGTTAGGAAAGCTTTCCCCACATCTTAAAACTGCCTCTAAAGTCACAGACTTCCTGCTGGACAACCCTTCAGAAGTGGCATAGGCTCTGTACATAAAGCACAGACAGGATGACACCATGGAGCAAATACTCATTTGCTATAAATACTGTTTCCCAGACAAACCTCATGCTGCCCAGAGCAGCAACACAGCTATGTTAGAAGCAATCAGGTCTGTGAATCAGCTGGATCTATACTTCCAATCTCAGCTGTACCAGAATCAACGGCACTCTGAGAAACAAAATCCAAGGGAAAGCAGCAGACTAATCTTTCCAAACTGAAGAGATCTTGTAGACAAGCTTTTTCCTCCAAGAGTTACTGGAAAAGCTCCTAGTTCCTGTCTGAAGTAGTCTTTTACATTTACTTAATTTTCTTGCTTAATAAGGATCCGATTAAGAAGCAGTTGTAAGTCCTTCAAGACAGTGGAAAGCAGCCACTTTGAGGCAGTGCAGGAGGACAAGCAGATGAGAAGGAATGAGACAGCAACGCCTCTGAGTTACACCAAGTGTTGGTTGGGAAGGCTGTCTGTGAGCAACCCTCTTCTCCTCCAAGTTCCCTTTGGTTACTGTGGGATTTCTGGCATGTGGCTGGGAATCAAATGCTTTTTATAGGAATTTCAAGTGAAAATTTGTCAGTTTAACTGCAGACAGAGTTTTGGGGAAAGTTTTGGAGAGCAGCAAGATCTTATTATCCTTCCCCTTTCTTCATGTAAGTCTGCACTTGTCAGCCCAAGCTGAACACTGACAGCTTCATTACAAATTTCATCTTTTTGCCAGGGCCATGCAACCTGCCTTGACTGAGCTCATATTGCTACAGAACTAGCAGCATTGCACTGATTCTGCAGAAACCATGTCAAGCTTGGCAGTTTAATCATTTCCTTTTATTATGACAGTGGTTCTCAGACTAGGGCCCTACAGACCAAAGCACTAGCTCCAGAGAAGTAACACAAGGCCAACAGGTGAGAACTGCTCTCCTGAACTATTATGTGCTGCTATCATGACTGGGGCAAACTGAACAGGAGGGGAGCTCAGCTTCAATCAACTGATGGGACTGAAGATGCATAAGAAATTTAAACTGTTCAAGATCCCTTTGCATGCATAGATAAGACAGAAGACCTGTGTTAGGATATCCAGAGATACCCAAACTAAAATGAGACCTACATCAGCAATATTGCTCTTGTTCCTTTCTAGCCTTAATAGCTTTTCTAGTTTAAACAGAGGCCAACACAGACATTTTAACCAGCATAAGTCAAAAGCCTTTAAGGCAAAAGTCTTACTAAACCCCATCTTAAGTTATGAATTTATTTTGAAACTCCACAGATTATTATATGCTGCAATAGGCTTTCCCACCTCCCCCAACTCACACTTTCAGCAGTTACTTAAAGTATTACCTTACATCTGCTTTAACACAGATCTTTGGGACAGAAAGTCACAGCTGTTTACTTTAACACAAATCTACTAATAGTAGTTGACCACTACTAACAGTAAAACCAGGCATTTAAAAGCACAGTGGGTCTTGATTTTTGGATTTACAGCAAGCTGAATTCCCAGGCCTATTTCTCAGACTGTATTTAGCATACATGGAAGCAAGTTCTAGGTAGCACTTCTTGGAAGGATGCAACAGGTTTTTATCAGAGAATCAATCTTTATTTGACCACTAAAACCCCCACACGGCTGCAACACTGGAGCTCTCAAATACATTGTCAGTCACATCAAGCTGTTTGTGTCAGCTCTGAGAGTCTCTGATGGAAGGCTGGCGGAACCCTTCTTTTCACTTGTGACTCAACCAGAAGAGCAGTTTCACACCTTGAGAGATATAGGCAACATACTAACCCTGTGCTCCTCTGGCTCCTACAGGACTGGGGACTTTATATACAGTAAAAATACAGATAGATGGGAGTAGAATCATTCTTTCATACACAGCTCATCATCAGAGAAACTTCTACTATTCTGCCTCTGTTGGCAGTTACCTTTATTCTCACCCCTTAGAAGTCTGTAGTGGTTTTTTTCCTTACAGCAAAGCTTAAGCAACATGCAAATTTCTCAATTTGTGTATTTCAGCTTCTCCTTTTTGAAGCCAACAGGATAAGGCAAGTACTTTGACAGGGTATTCAACCTTAAGCAACTGTTAAGTACCTTGCACAGCAAGCTCACCCGTGCCTCAGCAGCAGAAAACACATCTCAACTCAAGCTGCCTACACCAGCTGCAACAAGCAATACCATTAAACACCACACGTACAGCAAACTTTTGCTTCAAGTTGAAAGAAAAGGACAAATTTTCCAAGCATTGTTGGTGGCAGTGGGAGTCACTGAGCTTACCACAGCGGAAGATAGACAATTGGGACAGCATAGGAACTTGGTAGGTCTTCCCATCAGCTCCATAAAACGGACGTTTCTTTGTATTTTCAGGTCGAAATCGTGATTTCCATAAGCCCTTGAAATACACAGCGTTTACTAGAACCAGTCTGGTCAAACTGCCTTCAATATCATCTGGAGCTACAACCTGATCGATCATACCTAGAAGAAATAAAGGTAGTCTGAGTTTTTGGTGCTGTAACACCAGCCAACTGTTCATGAGAAGCACATATTCCTTCAGACCTCTTGATTTCTGATTGTGCCAGCTCCTCATGGGGCAACACATTTAAGATTCATAAAGCCAACAGTACTTTGTCAAAAAGTAAACCTTTGTGATAACCAGAAATCAAGTATATCTTGCTCATTGATAGCCTGATGTTATAACTAACAGGGCCTTACCCCTTCCACGTGTGAACAGATCTAAGACTATGTTAAAGAGTGATAACAGTCCCTGCTAAAACACTTCCCCATTCACACAGTTTGCAACATTGCTATGTAAAACTGGTGATGTGATCAAGAAAGAATTTGACACCTTCATTTCACAAATACCACATCCAACATCATTAACACATTTCTCACACCCAGGAGGCACTTGGTTGTAACTCCAAGAGGTACCAAACATGTAGTTCACCAAGACTGGGAACACATTGCAAAATGTGATCTCTGGCTTTAGCACATGTAAGCTTGACAACTAGATGCCAAGAGATTTGAACCATGCAGGGTTAATTAAGAATTCTCCACTAAACATGACTGCTAAGAACAGGGTCATATCTTGCAAGAGTTTAGGGCAGTCAGAGCAAAAGCTGAACTGCACTACAGCTTTCCACAAGTCTGACTTACTGAGTAAAACATCTGAGTTGTCAAAGCACTTTGACATTTAAGAAAGCATAGCTCCAAGAGAACTCTGCTTGGATTTCTCAACACTCATATGAATGCCAAGAACAATAGAAGCTTTCCTGATCCCATGGGCAGATGGACACACACACACACTATACACATCCTTCCAGTCCACCAGACAGGCACATCTGCTGGGGCACCAAGACCGCTGATTCCTGACCCACCAGCTCTAAAGCATCTCACTAATGCCAGTTTAAAGACAGTTTTGAGCTGCAAAGGCAGAGCTTTTGCCACCTCTCCATCTTTCACCAGTAGTTCCCTCCCAGTCTGAGGTCTCAGACACCACTCTGCCATGCACAAAGGCACTCACCAATACTCACCCCTTGTTTCATTTTTCACCCACTGGTTGATAGAATCACATGCTGCATTTGGGTCCTCAAAGTCCACGCTCTTGACACTGCACTGAAACACCTCTTTGTTCCTTGTAACAAAAGGCACTTCCATTTTAAAGCCATTCTTTGCAAACACCGCATTAGCAACTGTTACAATGTCTTTATTCTTTTTTGAGACTATGAGCCTGTTTATCTTCTTTAAGGCTTTACCAACTCCTAGTTGAAAAGAACAGCAATTTAGAATAAGATGAACATACAGTTACTTTCTATGCAACTATTAATGACATGAAAGGTCAAACATGAAGTGCTGGACTAGAAAAGGCAACTACAGCAGGCATTCTGAGAGGACTCCCAAAATACCCATTTCTGATCTCTCATCTGCAGAATGCTAGTTTCCCAGCAAAATCATGATCTCCACTTGATGCCTGCTGCACCTCTAGCTGTCTGCTCAGGATGCTACAGACAGTGCTGGGGATTACACTGTGGTTCAAGTCTTAGTGTGGAGCTAAGAACCACTCTGTTCCACAGGATGGACTGTTCCAAATAGATTTCATATCACATAAGCCCAGGCCACTTATCAGTTCTGTGACAGTGACAAGCAAAGTCAAGGGGTCAGCCTGCTCACTCACAGAGCTCTGCAGGATTTGTACAACAAATGCTCTTGAACCTCAGAGTATAAAGCAAAAAATGTTTTCTCATCATCCTTCCTTTCCATTTACTGGAGAATAAAGGAAGCTGTCAAGATTTCTGTAGTAAACTTCCAGTCAACTCTTAGTTTCCTTGAAGACTAGGTCCTGGCCTAAATCAGCTACAAGCAGGAGTCCTTAACACATGAGCCTGCCTCTAAAAAAGGAAAAAGGGAGAGCAGGAGGTTCCAGTGCTTACAGTCAAGATCCTTAGGACCTGAAAGCAGATTGTATCAAGTGCTTGCTAGCTCCTTCACTGTGTATGAGAGAAGGCATATGGCAGCACAGAAGAACTGCTATGTTCACCATACCCAGTTCTCCAGTGTTGTGGCTTATCAATGAGTGCTTGTCTACACAGGGAAGCTACTGGCAGGCAAGCAACTTCACATTCAACCATTATAGTGAACAGGATCTTTGGATGGCTGTTTTTACAGCAGTTATTAATGGGTTCCCTCTGTTTCCCAATACAATTTAGGCAGAAACATTTCCAGACTACTTCCCTATGTAGACAAACTTGAGATAAGAGATATGACGAGAATAAATTAGTTCAGAGTTATTCTCTTAGCTGCATGTAAGTAAAAGCCTCAGATGGCTTTGCTGTTTCATGTATCATGAATGCTTTAACAGTACCATTTGCAGGAATTTCTACGTGTTCACTCTCCAATACTAGGGGCAAATTCTTTTGGAGAACATACCATAACAGAGGTTCTCAAACTGTATTCTGTGGACCACTGGTGGTCCACGGAGCACTTGCTGGTGGTCCGGGGAGAGCTGGCTGGTCTCATGCTGCTGGCTCTCCTCTTTGCTTCCAGCTGCTAAATTGCATTAAAAAACAGCTAAAGACAAATTAAATACTTTTCAACTATTATCTTTCCAAAGAAGCAGTTGCCAAAGGACTGGAAATCAATCATGAACAAGAGCAGAGGAAATCTGGGTAAGGAGATAGGCAGCATCCCATAATAGGTCTATAACAAGGTACTGGATACCTTCTAAGACGTTTGAGAACCTCTGTGTCTCACAGTTAGAATTAGGAAGTCTGCAAGCCAAATAAAACCATTTGATAGAAAGCTTCGAAATTTTTGCAAGTACTTGCATTTTGAGGATTCAAAAGTTGATTATCCCGTGAAGAGATTTCAATCTACATCATTTAGATCTTTAAAGCTGTCAAATCATTTTGCTGTATTTTAAACCCAGGACCAAAACAGCAAAGCAAATGAAGACAGGACAACATGTTATATGACAATACTGCTTCGAGATTTAAATGTGCACTTACCTCTTGGGGGGCTTTCTATTCTTGGAAGTAAGGCAGAATGCTGGCACTAAGATGTTAAGTCTTGCTGGTAAGCACTCACAAAAACAGCGTGCAAATTAAAGCAGCAAGAACCTCCAGCCTACACCCTCTGGAGGGGCAGACATTGGCAGAGGAATACAAACACAGACACATGCAGTGTCAGGCACAGAGGCAAGCAGAAATGACTGTTTCAAGAAGAGGACACTACAAGAACTACAGATTCAGAGATCCTGACAGCAGAAACAGGCATGAACAAAGCCGAAGAGCATCAAAGTGACAGCATCAGTTGTATGGTTAGTTTGCATTGTTTGCAGTGTGGTGTCAAGAAATACTCTCTTGCTGTGTTAACTCAGGAATAGCACATTAAGGGCTGTGCAGCACAGCCTGAAATGGGGTGCTGCAGCCTTCCTGAATAGTACTGGCACTGGACCCCCACCCACACTGTTCTGGAAAATCAATTTTGCAAGGACAAAGGCAGTTCTAGCCATGGCCCTCAAGTCATCAGCCTTATAAGACAGTTCAAGTATATGTACATGTCCATACTCAAATTGCCAATTAACCTGTGTATCCATTTTATGCTTTGTCAAACAGAGTTAACTGGTGTATGATGGAACCTACCACACTTTGAAAGCTACCTCACACAGCATGAAGAGTCTGACAAAGACACCCAAAACCACCTGAGGAATCACTGACCGTTTACGCTGTATCTCATCATAGTTGTCAGCTGCTTCTTTGTCTTGCCATCAGCACCCAGCTGCAATACCCCCAGCACTGATGCAATCCCGTGAGGAGAAACAACAACATTGTCCTGAGGCTTAGCTTTCACTATTTGATTGAAGACCTGGATTCCAACATCAGAGCTAAGCTCCTCAAGAGGATAAAAACTGAACTGGGAACATACAGACATTAAAGTCCCAAGAACAACAAGGAGGGGCAAGTGCCAATTCATTATTTCTGTCTAGTTGAAGATACCTGAAAGAAACCAAGAGGGAAAGTCAGCTTTCACAAGTACAACATTTTTATTTTAAACTCAAATCCCTATTTTCCTAAAGAGCAGGCAAGTCTTGCACATGTGCCACACACCATTCTCAGAGCTCTGGCAGTGAGACTCACCTGTATTTTACTTAGCACTATCAGTATTTTAGGTCTAGGGGTTTCCAGATGCAGAGATATCAGTGACTACATAACAGGACAAAACCCACTAAGTTGGGAGACTACCTCCCACCACACAAGTTCAGCTAGCTGTGTGCTTCAGTTAAATGAGCCTTGGCATTCTGTTTAGATTGCCCTTTAGGATAAATTAGTGCTAAGAAGCCTCGTGGTATGGTCCTCGCCCACCAAGATGTGATGCACAGTACACTTTATAGATCATTTTCTGCAGTAAACAGAAGCATGAATGCATATGCAAACAGACCTTCTGTTGTGGGAATTTACACCTGCCTAGAACAATAAGAGTTAGCTGCATAATTGGCATTCTCCATAACGGGAATGTAGGGGAAGACCTTTAGATTTTGAAAGGCAAAGTTAAGTTTGGATTTCAACCTGTACTTTTCCACCTGAGAAGACAGGCTGATTTTGAATGTTAACTTCATTCTGCAGTCATTAGCTGCTCTGTCTTCATGTGCAGGTCTAACATCTGACAGAATTCAGAATCATTACACCCATGATCTCTTAGGAACTGAAGCACAAGCAGCTGCAACAGTTTGCTCAGGACCTCTCAGCAACCGATTATAGGGAACCAAGCCCAAATCTTAAACACTGGGTACTATAATTACGAGGCTGCATTACCTCCTCATGCAACTGTATTCAACACCTTTTTGTTAGGGCAAACAGATACTTATAGAAACGGTAATGCAATAATCTGCAATTTCATTATGTTCCCTGCTCACAAGATTTTAAAGACATTTCAGTTGCACAGTGAACAGTCCTTCCTTCTGTTTTCAGACCAGCAAGTGAGCCTGTTCCCCCACTAAGCTGACTTTGGCACTCCAAGACCATGCTGAGGTGTCAGCCTTTCAAACACATTGAGGAGTCAGCTGGTTTCCTAGTTCACCAAAGGCTCATCAGGCTGCAGAAGGCACACAACAGAACAGTCATTTGTGTAACACATGCAAACCCCAAAAATAGGTGTCTGTTCCCCTTGAGCCCTCTGCACAGCGTGGCACACTCCCTCTCCTGGCTGCAGCATCCCCAGGGTGCAGAGCATTGGGCTGAGGTGTCGTTCACAGCCACCTCCCACACACACCAAGGGGGAGCAGCTCCCAGAGGAGCTCTGCCATCACCAGCCTACCTACGCTGCAAGTTCAAACCATGCTGGAGCACTTGGTTACCAGCAAACCAGCTGGTGTTTGTACAGATTTGTTTAATCATCTTTTAATAGCATGTACTTTAACTGTGCTAAAACACTTGAAAGTAACAAATACAGCGTTTCCACTTTATTCCACACCATTCTGGGGGACAGAATTGGCTTTGTCAAAATTTGCCATTGCAGCAAAGAATAAACCAAATGCTGAATAGGAAATCATACAGGGGTTGATACAACTCAATTGTTAATAGACTTCTGACCAGAGGAACTTGTTCAACTGACTGAAGTTGTCCAAGAAAAAGTGAAAATGCTGTCCTAAAGCAGGGTAACAGCCCACCCAATAATTTACTAATCCCCCAAGCAGTTCTGAAGTCACTGAAGTACAACACCTTCCAAAGGAGCTCCATACCAGCCATCAACTGAAACTACTCAAGCTTAGTCCAAAATTTAGACTGGATTGTGGGGAGAGCCAGCAGCCTGACAGGGAAAATGAACTTTCACCTTTATTCAATCAAAAATGTTATGGAATACTCCTCAGTGTCCTCAGATACTGCACAAACCACCTGAAATCAACAGTTCTGTTCTCAAGGGCCAGGCTTCTCTCTCTCCCAGGCAGCAGCTCTACATACACTGATGGCAATGCTGCCTTGGCAGGAGGCAAGTGTGGCTAGATTTTGGGTTTAAGGGCTTTCTCCAGTGGTTTGGTTACCATCTCTTCTCCCTACCTGGAGACCTAAGGGGCAGTTTAAACAAATTCTTAATCATGATATTAAGCAGACTTTTTCCTTTACCTAGTATCTTGGCAAAAAGAAACCTCAAAACTATTAAGAGATTCTTACTAGGTGCACTTAGAAGCAAGCAGCAGTAAATGTTGGTGCAATGCAGCCTGTCCCATGGACAGGGACAGTCCCAGATAATGCAATCGTAGAGCAGTCTGAGCTGCAGGGTGGAAACCCTGCTTCTGTGTGAGGCAGCTCCAGCTGATCCAGCCAGCAAAGCAGAGGAGACTGGTCTATTTTGAGTGCTTCTACCCTTTGACACATTACATGGCAAGAAGTATATTATGAGGCAAAGACAGGAGTGATACCTCTATGAAATCAAATTAAACAATGTTTCATTATCATTTACACCCTGCATCTGCACAAGCCTAACTGAAGTTAGACGATTCTCTTTGCCTTGAACACAATATATTGCAAGTCCCCGAGCCTTCTATGTCACTGGTGACAGCCTCTGCCAGACTCAGGGTGACAGCCTTGCATTTTCCCCATGACATGGATGAAGCCTTGTCAAAACAACCCAACTCTGCTCCCAGGGTCACTGCTGCAGGATTTGGGGATTTTTATTTTTTTTTGTTTCAGGGAAAAACAATTACCTCCTGCACCTGGTTTCCCCAGAGGTCTCCATACTTCCCCAACCTCTCCCTCCTGCCAGTCTCAGTTTTGGAGCATAATCTTTAGCAGATACCTACTTGATAGATAAAATAAAGTTGTGCAGTGCTCAGTGTACAGGAAAGAGTAAAACCACTTTCCAGCACTAGTTACAGAGCAGTCACTTCTTGGCCCAGCCCTGCCACAGCCACTGCTTAACTTAACCAGGTAACTGATGAGACAATCTCCTCTCTGAGTAATGGTGGCAATCCTGTTGTTAATTCCATTATGGACTTCAGTATATTCAACTTCTGTGCAGTTCAGTAACAAGAAGTACATTTGCATATCCTGAGACAGCTGAAGTACAGTGCAAGAAGAAATCCAAAAGGATGTACGATGTGTAGGCTGGAAAACAGCTGACCTGCTATACAGAATACCAACAGGCTTTCAACAAGCTTTCATAACACTGAAACTAAAAACTTACTGGTAGTTAAATATGAGTCTAATGCTTCAGAAAGTCAAATGAAAAGACAAGCTAGGCTTGTCATAGGAATTTCTTTGCCTATGACCTTTATAATTTTTACAAAATTAACTGAGAAGGAGGAAGGTGTATAGGAGAATTCATTTACATAAATGTAGGCTTTTGAAAGATGCTGGACCAAAAAAAAAAGTTCCTCTTCAGGGTAGGCTGCCCGCTTCTTAGACTGAGAATTTACAGGAAGGACAACATCCCTCAGCTTAAACTTCTTAACATACAATGTAAATACTGTCACTAACCCAAAGAAACTTATCTAAAGAATAAACAAAACAAAAAACCCCAAACAACCCCCTCATAATTAGTTATGTAAATCCAATTCTTAACCCCAATGCTAAAGTTTCTGAAGAGAACAGATGACAGAGTCACACTTTCAGCTGTATCAGAGATGTCATGCCCATGGAAAACAGACTGAGAACTCCATTACTCATCCTGTCTCATTGAACAGCACCAAACCATGTCCTGTACACCACACTGAAGTACTACTCATACCTATATCTAACTGCAGAGCCTAGTTTAAGCCACTGGATAATTTTTAGTCAACTATTCCAGTCAGGCACAGAGCTTTGGGGAAGGCAAGAGAAGAAGACTGTGGCATATCCTATCTACACTGATAATTCTGTGTTGTTTCATGACAGGTGATGAAAAGTCTCCAGGCTACCAATTTCTGGATGACCTCAGCCTCAAGCCAGTGTTGCAAACACTAATCCTCAGATACACTTGGCAGGATACTCCACTCTCACTAGGCTCAGCTATTCAGATCACTCCCATAACACATAGCTTAAGTTTTTAGCTGAAATTATTAACTAAATATTTATGTCAACAAAGAGGACATGATGCTTTTGCCTGCATTTACAGAATGCTTGGTACAGAAGCAAAGTAATCTTAACATGGGCTGTTTGATCTGGGTCTAGAAAAGCATTTGGTGGAGCAGGAAGAAGTTACAGCTTCAGCCTGGGGCACAAAAAACTACTAAGAATGAAGATCCTGCTGTAGGAAAGAACTAGCTTAGGAAGGACTTGGTTTTCAGAAAGCCAAACTGAGCTGCTGCACTCTTCCCGAGAGGAAGAAAAACTAGTTTGGTTCAACATCAGAGCAAAAACACGAGCTGAAAAAATACTCATATTTAAAATCTAAGCTGGAGAAAAGACCTGTCCCAGGGAGCCTGAAATACACTTTGAAGTGAATTGAGGAAGAAATAATAAACTGTACATAGATTTTTTTAGATATCTGTACTGACTGCACTAACTGTTAGCATCCTATGAGACACCTACAAGTGTTTATTTTAAAGCCTGACTTCAACATCAATAATGTTTTAACCCAAAAGGCTCCTTCTCACTCCAGCAAGATTGATGCTGCAGTTTCTTTAAAGACATATCAAGCATAAGGAAGTTGACACCAGACTGCACTAACCCAAAAAGCAGCAAGCACAGCTGAACACATGAAAACTAAAAAGCAGAGTCTCACAGCACTGCTGGTCTCACTGTATTAAGCCCAGAAAGTTCAGCTCCCCTGAGCCCACGTGGCAGGCACTGGGCAGTCTGTGCACCCAAAGAAACTTGGCCCAGAACAAACATTCAGGGACCTTGGAGAAGTTTGAGATCTTGACATTTGCTTGTCAGTGCCATCTGGGCTACTAATTTAAAAGTCTTATTTCAACTGACATGAGCTCAAAGAAAGCAGCTTCACTTCAGGCATTTAACCAACTCTCTCCAGCAGGACTGAATAAATACTCAATCAAACTTGTTAACAGTCATTTAAAGAGCTGGCTGAGCACACAGCAATTGTTTCTCTCAAGCAATGAGACCACTTTGGCTGCAATGGGAAGGTCACACACTGAGTCTTGTTTTTCAGAGTATGCCCACATGATAAAACACTCAAGCCTGTTGGTAGGTTTCTCCCCCCATCACAGGTGTTCATAACTCCTTCTGCCTAAGCCTCTTCCATCCCAAAGCCTTCAACTTCAGAATCCTCTCCTGAAAGGTCTGAAAGCAGGTGACTTCAGAAGCAGCTTCTTCCACACAACAGATCCATGAAAAGTTTCATCTTCCTCTAGGTTTTCCTGTACATCCTGAATGTTGCCTCTCCCTTTTTATCTAAAAACTCTTTCCATTATTACTCAATACCTGGAAAGTATAGCCCAAGCAGAGCGTTATCAAGAAAGGATGATTGCTGGCTTTTAAACAGCTCAGTACTGAGATGGCTCTGAAGAGGAGTAAGTTACTGTCAACAAGATATAAACACAACTTGTACACAGAGTTAAGCTGGAACTGATGGGGCTTTTTAAAAAACACTTGGTATGTTAATATATTGGTCTGACTTCAGGCACCACAGCCAACGTTGCACATAACTGCAAAAAGCATGGTACTGGTTCTTGGGCTTTCCCCTCTCAAACTTAATCCTCTCTCTGTTATTCCTATTTATCTGCCTATTTAGTGCATTTGTTTGTTTCAAGATGGGCCATCTCCATCTGGAACGCCTGTTCAGCTGTGTCCAACCAGCCTCCCCTGCCAAGCAGGAATTTCCCAGCAGAGCACTGGCTTGGAAAACCAGCTGGTCCCAGATAGGAACCATCTCTTTGTCCAAGGGCAACTCCCACACAAGCAGAAAGTTAGAGTTCAGTGCTTCTTTATGGAAAGTCCTGACCACAATTTCTTGGGAGTTTCTGTTTAGCACGAAGCGCAGAGAGACAAGCTCCATTCAAAATTTTCTACAGCCTCATGACCAGGGTCTCCAGTTCTTAAGTCAGACTTATTTTCTCAGCAGTATTTGTCTTCTATAGCTTTTGGTGGTGGTTCATGGCAGTTCATTACAAAGACCAAGTTCACACCACACAAAGCTGACCAGGGACAGGTTTTTTACTTCACCATTCAGCTGTAACCATACTACAGCTACACAGGCACTATTCAGAGTTTGAAGAAAACAGATAAGCATTTATCATTTGCCTTTACTTCCATCTCTCATTTATACCTAACTAAAAAAGCCAACTTTAGCTCTGCTTCATGAAGCAAATACAGTTTGCTGATATGACAGGGCAGGGGTTTATGGACACAATTCTGGGATTGCACAGTTCTACCACCATTCTCAAATGTTATCTGTGTTCACTCCTTACTGTAGGCTCAACAACTATTGTTAAAGTTTTTACGTGTTATTTACTCCTGCATTTAAAGTAGTTTCCACAGCATTCTCTGAGATCTATTATCAAGTCAGGAAGATTAAAGAAAATAATGTTTTTGATTTACCGGTGTCCCTTTAATAAAGAAGTGGTTTTGTTGATCTTAAGTTCTTTATGCAATGTGGTTATTTTAACATAATGAAGAAACAAGCATGGCACAGTCAGCTCATCATGACTAATGCTGCAGAACCAGTTTCCCAAAAAGATGCAGAGCAGTAGTGTTTCACAACCTGGCAGTGAGGCTGCACCCTCTGGCTCTGGATTCATCCCAGTAGAGGGAACAGTGGCTCAACAATCAAAGCACTCGCCTAAAACTTAGCAGCAAGTTTGCAACTCAGGCTCCCATTTTAAGTTTTCTGTGGAAGACAGACCTCGTGGAACCTCAGTTCCCACATTTACTGCACATTAACAATGCTCACTATGCAAGCACAGGCTCATTATAAGCCAAAGACAAGCCTACAGCATTGCAAACTCCCATTAATAAGGCACAGGGTATTAACTCTTTAGCAATGGATGTATAAGTAGAGATTTCTGAAACAAACAGTCCACAAGGCACTGAACTAACAATGGTTGGTTGTCTTTCCACCACCACCTTTACCCCAAGTCCCACCTCTGCTATAGGATTTGACATTATTTTCTTCCTCAAAAAATATTCAAGGGAAACCCAATATCTTTATTCATTTCCACTTGTTGCAGGAATCATCTGATACCAAGACACTCACACCTCTACATTTGTGCAGGGCAAACTGAAACTTGGTCCTCTTCTCCTCAGGTAAATTTTAATTTGCTGGTCAGTGACACATGCCCAGTCTCTTGCACATAGCAGAAACAGCCATGTGGAGACAGCTCCATGGCCACCTGGAGACTGTGTGGAAAGCTGTGCTTGAAGCAGATTGAATGCCAAGAACTTTGCAGTATACATCCTTCTCCAGATGTTAATATCTGTAACACTTGGACCTAAAGACCTGTGTAGCAAAAGAAAATCTTCACAAGAAATAAAGAAAGCTAAAGGCATAGAATTGAGTCCTCAAGCCAATAGTGTACATTTCAGCAGAGCTTTGGCATGGCATGTGAGTTGCTGCAGAGTAGATTATAGATGACTGTTTGCCTTCAGATTCTACACCTTTTAGGTTTAGGTTACTCTGATGAAAGAGATACTTGTAGTTCCTACTGAAGAATACCCTACAAATCCCAGCTCCAATCATTCCACACCCTATGGTTCAGTCTCGGTTTACAGCACAACTGAGAATCAGGTTTTCCACATAGCAATAATATTTTTTACACTCCTGGAAAGCTAAGAGAGGTGGCAGGATGTATCAGCCACATGACATGTAACCAAAGCCTATGTATGCTTAGATTAGAGATGCCCAACTGGTAAGAGAAGATAGGTTCCCAGTCTTCCAAGTGGCCTTTAAGAAACCCCACCTAAAAAAAAAAGCAACTAATTCAATATTACTAAGTTTTACTTATCCTTCTTTCTACAAGAGGAAAGGCTATGACAGTGTGTTGGTAACTCTCTAAAGCCACACAGTTGTATTTGATACACTTATTTCACTATAAATATAAACTGGAACAACTCCAATATTCTCTATTCATAACAAGAACTTCTATAAGAACTTGTACTTAAACTCATTGATAGCCAAGACCTGATACTTAAAGCATTTGTATCTAGGGAATGCTACCAGCTGACAAAATACTTGGAGAGATCAGGGACACTGCTCTAACCATTTACTGCACTTGTGGTTGGAGATCTGCTGAGTAATAGGTGAGTAGCCTTTTATTTATTTATTCATCATACTACACAACATTAGCAATCAACCACTTCCTTTTTGTAAGCTAATTTAGAAACATTCTCATCTTAAATGCTAGATAACAAATGTAACCCTTAAAGTGTAATGTAGCCAAGGATTAAAGTTATGAATATTTAAGATGAAAAAAGCATATTGATTTTCTGTATCCACAACAGCACCACTGACACAGACTTAAGCTCACAGGAACATGAGATACTAGTTTTTAGTGCCCATTTCAGAACCAGCTTGAAGGTTACCCCAAAATTATAAGGTTACATTTCTCTTTACAGCACACAGACATTTACTTATATTCATCTTTTCCCACTCCAATCTTTAGAAGCAGAGCTAGACAACCATGAAAGCATCAGAAGTCACAGATGCTCTAAGGATGTAGGAATGAAGCACTGTGCTGGGAACCTTATCCATATGCTCATACAGGCACCTCCTCAGTCATCTGCAAAAAGACTTACATCAATCAGTTAATAAGAGAATTCCCAGCTATTCAAAGACTTGTATTTAAGAAAACAAAGTCTTTCATCTGTCCTCACTGCCAACTGATCCCACTGGCTTCAGTACAGGTTTCTGGAAAGGCAAGACTTAAATTTCCACAGGAGGAAAAAAAAAAAAAAAAAAGGACAACTAACTATGAACTACGCACAAGAATTCTGCAAGAGCAGGTCATGACCTGGCATATTAAACTGTCTGATGCAGTTCAGCTTTAAAGTTTGTAGGCTGAGCTGTTAGCTGTGTTGGCTGAGAAGCCTCCCCACAGTCCATCACTATTTCTGTAACACAGATGACGAACCTCTGCAGAGGAAGTAGGCAATTAGCTGGGAAAGCAACCTCTTAAGCTGAGCTGCCAGAGCAGCTGGAGGCCTCAAGCTTGTTTCACTGCTTAGAAAGAGACACGAACTTGACACGAACTATTCCTTCTGGAAGAGGAAGGTACATAGTAAGATAGAAACATACAGCTAACAGAAATCCACCAAGTCCTACACAGGATTTCTTAGATTGCTTATGGTCAGTTCTCCTCTTGGTTTTGTACCTGCAACTTCTCAGAGCCAATGACAAACTGCCTCTTTCACTAAAACAAGAAACCTCAAAACTCATTCAACCTTTGGCCAGCAGAAATTTGCAGTTAGGAAAACAGAGCCTTCTCAAGAGCAGTGAGGAACATCACTAAATACCACAATGTGGCCTTCTGCAGGAATAGAAGTTTAAAGTGATAATTACTAAATTAATACAAAAAGTATTTGACAAAAACAACAACAAAGGCTTGGTCAAAGCTACAGAGCTGATGAACAAATTCGTATCACCTGTACATCAGCCAAACTAAGAGCTAAGATGCACCATTATTTCTCAAGAGTGCTTCTGGAGATCCCAGTTGGATTTACAATTGTGGCTTAGTCTCCTGACAACCAATATTTCTCACAAACAAACCTGCCTGCATGCTGATCCCATCACATACACTCAGCCTTGCACAGGCATCTTTTAAGTTCAGAACTCATTGGCACTCAGTCATGATGCCTTTCACAATTGCTTTCATGGTGCCATGACTCCAGAAAGAACTTCAGGCCACTGTTTCTAAAGCCCAGGAAGACAACAGGAGGCTGCCTGAACCACACACTTGACATCACGTTGCTGAGTATGGTCAGCAAGACTCATATTTCCCCCATGGGAAGATAATTCCACAAGATGAATGTGCTTTCCTACTTAAAACTGATTTGTGGCATAATTATCAGACCACAACACAAGGCACCTTCCGATTTCACCCTGGAAATTTGAGCAAAAACATCTTTCTGGCTATTAAAAGTGACCACCAGACCACAGACAAGATACAGCAGCTGCCAAAACATGTTTCCACAGACACTGCTCAAGAATAAGGGCTAAAGGATAAATAAAGCATTTCAGTTAGCACTTAAGTGTATTTCAAGTTAAGCGCATTTCAAGGCCATGACAAAAAGCTCAAGAACCAAAGTCTCATACTAGCTTTGCCACTGAAAGTGCCCCATCCTTTTCCTGTCCATCATCACTGGCTCTCACTCTAGCAGCGACCTCATCTCTGCTTGCAGAAACAGTCAGGTAAGGAGAGCAGTGAACTAGAGTCTACCACTAAAGAGAGACAGGAAAAAGCAGAACACAAGACAGCTTTTTCCCATTGCATGCCAGCCTAAACATTTGTGCAGCTACAGCTGTAGAATGCTACCACCTCTATTTTCACCTCTTTTTGGTCTCTTCTCACCCCACGACGTTAACCATGACAGGGGAGACACACCTAACAATGTACATAGTTGCACATATTCGTCTTTCTCATTTTTACACAGAGAAGCTACCTACTTCAGAACAGTAAAAAACACTTCTTATATTTTCATAGTTCTCTAATTTACACTGTTAATCTTTAAATTCATATGTAGGTGGTTGATTGCTCCATGCTACCACTACCTGTTCTTAAAAGCTAAAAAGAGGCAATTCTCTATATCACTCTGCTTATTCGAAAGGGTTTTTTATGCCTAGTATAGGTGCATTGAGTTACATGGTACTTACAGGCTAGGATTTTGCTATAAAACAGGAGTTGTAAGGTATGTCACAGATGACTAGGAAGATGCCCAGAGGCAGGTAAAGATGACTGATACTAGCAACACTTTACAGATTAGTGATGATTAATCCATCTTTTCCCTGTCTTCCCATGCAGAAAACCTCTGACCCTACAGAAGAGTAGGATCCAGTTAACAGACCAACTAACTGGAAGTATTTTGATTATTAGGCTGAATTTCTCCCTAATTAGTATTACAAAAGCATGCTCTCTCATGCATGCTTGTGATTAAGCAATTCAAGCAGTGCAGACAACCTTGACTCCAGCTTCCAAGAAAAACCTTCCACTGAGCCTCACTTTTTTCAAGCACGAGCACAGCAGTTGCCTAGCAAGAATCAAAAGTCACAACCAGCTGCATGTGCCAGGTAGATACTGAGCCCAGCAACACATCTAGCCAGGGCTCCCTCCGAACTGATCCCTTGCTGTGGATGTATGCAATTTATACACATCTCCACTGCAATTCCCATCAATAAGGTGAGGTGGTTATTTTTATATATTTATACACACTCTTCAATCTAGTCTCAAAATGCCTACTGTGACATACTGTGCTCCCTGCTTGCCATTTCTCTGCCTAGCAGTATGCTGTTAAGGAGCTTCAGGACTGGAACACATTTCTGGCTGTGTAATTTACAAGACCCACAGTAAAAGTCTCCACATGCCACTAAGAGATGCTATTCTCCTGATTGTCAATGACAACATCAAACAGAAGCTTTAACACTTCTGTATACACCTTGAGACAAAATCCACCGCAGCTTTCTGTTGATCTGTTTTTCAAACTCACACACACACGCATATATATATATATGAGACTATAGTGATGGCCATAAGCATAGAATCAGAATTTTAGGGGCTGGAATGGACCTTACATACCATCCAGTCCCATATATCCACATCCCCATTCAAAGCAGAGTTTTTATCATCCTGATACCCTAGGGAACAGATGAAACAGCAATGCCCAGATAATCAGCTTTTCAGCATCTTAAGAGCACTGACAAAATTTGCTTACAGGTTGCCTGATACACAACTTGACTGTAACTCTAAAGAAGCTTAGGACTAGCATTCACTGCTCAGAGTTTACTCCTGTGCCAAAGAGCTGCTATTCTCCCAAGTTTAAACACTCTATAAAATGCTAAAATTCCAAGCTAGTACATCTTACACGTATTTCATCAATCTACTTAATCATTCTGGTTTTTAATTTATGTTGGTCTTCACCTCACAAGCTTCAAAGGCTCATCTGACTGCTCAGCAGACATGCAGCTGCTTTTTGCTCTCCTCATGGATGTGTGCAGCTTCTCCCATTTTTCCAAGCCCCACCACAGCACAGCTGCTTACACCTACGTATATTTTATGAATAGCCCCTACAAACTGAGGTTTCTACTGAATTCCTGTGGCAAGCTGGGGGCAAGACATTACTAAACACTCACACAAGAGAAAGTGAAGGAAGAGGTCATTTTTCAGTGCAGTGCAAGAGAAATGTACAAAAAAAAAAAGTCAGTCTACCAGGTTTCTCTTTCAGGAAGTTGCCCAAGAATGCAATTAAAACCACAAAAGCCAAACCATATTTCAGAATCATATGTAACACGAGGAAAGGGGAGAGAAATAAATCACACTGAGGCCTCTAAGCCATAAACAGATATCCGCTAGTTTTAAGGGAAATCTGACATTTTAATACCTACTTATTTGCACAACGGTATCACCACAGGTTTAATTTCACTGTGAAGATCCTCCTACGTATTGAGCCAAGATATCGAACATCATTTTCACCAACAGACAAAAGACTCTCCCGAGGTGTACTCCGCATTTCCAAATCTCCCCAGCATCCAGTACACGAAGTAGTTGCAGATGATTCAGAAGGGAGCCAAGCTCAGAGTTTTAGCTAACCAGCTCTCAGCTCCAGCACACAATGCGATGCCACCAGCGCTACCCAAACCCTGTCCCAGGATCAGGCTCTCACCCCTTTCTCCCCGAACCGCAAAGCCTGGGAATGCTTCTCCCCCACTCGACACGCGAAGAAAAATCCCGTTCCGAACCGAATTATGGCTTTTTGCTACTTTATTTAGCACGAGACCAGCAAGCTCTGTCTCTCACAGCACACACCGATGAAGACAGCAACTCGCAGCACTGGCGCTCGGGCAGTGCCACCTCTCCCGCAGCGCCGGGGACAGGGCAAAACAGTGGGGCAAAAACCCAGCACGGGGAGGACACATCGCGCCCTCGAGCCAGCGCGGGGAGACTCGCG
>NW_008693589.1:0-7194 GCF_000695815.1 Acanthisitta chloris | reverse complement strand
GAGAAATTAGTATTTCCCCTTCTTTTGTTAACTTTTTTATTGCCCCTTAATATACACCTACAGCCTCACTACAGAAACATTGGAAACCAGACTTTAGCAGGCTCTGGGGACTGCAGCATTATCCATCTTCTGTAAATACTGCAGAGCTGTGTGCAGTTGGAAACCTTTTTATGATCACAGCTCAGCTGGAAAACAGCACTGCACTCCCACTGTGCTTTGGGATCACCTCCCTTGCTGCTGGGCTGGAGGGCAGGAGCTGTGGAAGCATTTTGGTTTGAGTGTTCCAGGAGACGAGTGTAATTTGCTGGATTTGAACTGTATCTCAGGCATTGAGATCAGTGTAAGCATTACAGGTGAACCAGGTGCCACAGACACCTCTTCCCTCCCTGGGAATCTTCCAGAGGCTTCGAGTCCTTGATGCTGCAGAATCAGTGCAAGTTTGTGTCTTGGAAATGAAGCTCCAGCTCTGGAACAAAGCTTATCTCAGACCTTTAAATCTAATAACACTGCAGCCAAAGGCCAGACACACTCCTGACAGCAGCCAAAGGCCAGATGCCCTCTGACAGCTCCTAATTCCACCTGAGCACCATCAGCGTGAGTCAGACACATCTCTGGACATGCACATGTGTCCAGTTCTATTTAACAAAGATAAATATCTTAATTAAGATGCCCAGCTGCCTAGGGCTCTCAGAAATTAGATGAACATGAGCTTGGCTGGGAGCTGGTGCAGATCCTTTGGCTGCTCCTCCAGGGAAGCTCTGAGGTCTTTGAGGTGGTGATGGGACAGGACAGAGTTCTGCAGCCCAGTGAGGGCCCTGTGCCACCTGTGACACTCCCCAGGGAAAGGCTGTAGCCAGTGCTGGTCACCAACCCATCCTTCCCATGCTGCTTGAAGCAAATGAGCTCCTTTCCCCCCTGATGTGTCTCAGCCAGCAAGAAATAACTGTCCTTGAGGAGTGTTACCCACCCCCTATGTGCTGCTGCTGCAGACTAATGGAACTTGTGTTGAATATCTGTCTTCAAACTGTCATCACATCCATTTTCCCCATCCCCTTCAAAGAAACCTCTTTTAAAATAACGTATTTAGTAAGGACTAGGCAAGTGCTGAAGCCAGGGGAGCCCTGGTGTGGAGCAGGGCAGTGGCTGGGCTCACAGGGTCCTGGCAATGGCTGAGGAGGCTCTTAAGAAGGCTCCAGGGTGCAATTCAGCCTTTTTCTTAACAGAAAAAAAAAAAGCCTTATGTAAGTCCAAACATCTGTTAATACATGACTAATGCCTTCCCTCCTCCTCCTCCTCCCTGGTGTGGCAACACAAGTCCACGGGAATGATATAAATGATTGTTTCCTGTAAAAAGTCATACATTGTTCATGGGACTTTTGGGGACAAACCTTGTGTTCAGCCACCCTTCCCTCACCCATGGCTCTGGATCCAGCTGCTCCATGGCCCTGCTGCACTGCTGCCCTGAGCTGATAGCAGCACAGCCCAAATCCATTGTCCCTGCCCTGGCTGGTGCCAGGGTGGATTTATTCCTGCCAAAATTGGCTCAGCTGGGACAATTTGGTGTGTTTGATAGCAGAGGTTATTGATGGATGGTGCTGACAGATGAGTGCTGGGTGTGCAGAGCGTGGTGCCTGACACTGTGCACAGTGCTGCAGCCTCTGCTGACACTGGCTGTGCCCTCTGACCACTCTGTGCCAGTGCCTTTCCCAGGATGGGGCTGATGGCAACCAGTGCAGTGACAGAGCCCAGGACCTGCACCCCTTTGGGCTGAGGATGTGTATTGACAAAGGGCCTGGAGAGTTCTGGGAGGGCTGCTCTGTCTGAGGAGAAGTGTTTGAGCACCCAACAGCCAAACCCCTAGATGTGGCTTTGTTCCAGCAGAGCTTCCCTGTTCTGGCAGTGCTGCTCTGCAGCATCTTTCTAGCTTTTGCTCACTGGTTTGCCTCTTGATTCTGGTTTAAACCTTGGGTGGGTCCAGTTCCCCTGGCTCAGCCCAAGGCTCCAATCTCCCCTGTGGCCTGGTTAGAACACTCTGCTGCCAGTCTGCCCAGTACCACCCAGTGGGGAACTGGCCTAGATCACTTCTATGCTCGATTTTTAATGCTATGTCTTGCTTGAGTTTTGTTCTGTTTTCGCTGTGTGGATCTCTCAGCTCTGGACACTTGAGGTCTGTGTCTCTGGTTAGACCAGGAGGATCAGCACTGCCAGCTCTGGCAGAGACATCACTCCTGGCAGGCAGCAGGATGGATGCAACGTGTCTCTCAGGCTTCCAAATACTGCACCAGGACACACTCTGGTTTCTGCTCTCTGTGGTCTGGGACATTAACTGCTGCCAGCGTTGCTAATGGGCTCCTGCTTTTAGCCTGAGTGCTGCAGGCTGCTGCTCCAAGGTGGAAATCACGCAGTCAATTAAGTAATTACCTGGTGTTTCAGCTGCCAACACACGAGGTGGTTTGTTTTCCACCACTGGCGTCAAACCCGACACGGGTCTCACCCTGGACTGGTCAGCAGCAATCTGTGCTCTGCTGTGAGGGTTGGGTGGGACGAGGGGGTGATGTGAAGGACCTGGGCACCCTCCTGCCCCTGGGCTCACCCTCCCCTGGGCTGGCCAGGAGGAGGGAGAAGAGTCGAGGGAGATGTCCCAGTGGGTCCTGGGTTTGCCATCCCTGCCAGGCAGAGCAGTGTGAGTGGATTTGTGGTGCCTGAGCTGTGCTGTATGACCTGGGACAGGCAGGGCACTGTCCACACAGGGCAGGTTGGGAAGATGTCAGAACTCCAGGTGGTTTGGAAGCATCGGTCAGAGTGTGTTTCCTTAGAGGTGATGAAGCAGTTTGTGCCTCTGGCTGGAAGCCCCAGAGTGGTTCACCTTGTGCAGGACCTGCACCCTGGCTGTGTCAGAGCCCTGAGCACAGACCCCGCAGGGATCAGCTTTCCTAGCACACCTCTGTGTGCTGGGAAAGAGCTCCCAAGGCCCTGGGTGCTCTGGCCGAGCCCCTATCCCACCTCAGGCAGGACAGTGGGTCGGGAATCACCTGCTGTGTCTGTGTGTTTAGCAGTTACTTTAGTGGCTACTTAGTAATCACTTCTGTTTCTTTCATGGCTCTGTTTATACAACACTCCCTGAGGCTCAGGAAGACAAACATCCTAGAAATTCAAACATTCTACAATTTCACTTTCCTTTTCGCTGTTAACCTGCTTTCTCCCAGGCAGGGGAGTGGGACCCCAGACCAAGGGTGTCCCAGTGAAGGGCTGGCTGGGCATGGGTGCCCTAGCAAGAGCAGAAACTCCAGGCCCCCCTGGACCTGTGGGCTAGTATCTCACAAATTCATGTGTCCTGATTCTGCTGATAAAGCTGACTGAAATGGTCAGTGACATTTTTGGTGGGGACAGGAGTATTAAATCCACTCCGTGTTACAGGGAGGGGCTCACTCCCTCATTGGACACTGATTGGAAAACCACTTTAATCTGAAGTAATCAACATGAAATGTCCTCTGTTTTTGTTGTGAGAGCCATCACTTGGAAGACTGAACTATAGGAAGTGAGAGGCAAACCAGAAGCAGCAGCAAAAGTGCTTTAAATTACTGAGGCAATACCTGGTGAGTCTTAACCAATCCTTTATATAAATCGAAGACTTCCCCCCCTAGTTGTGCATTTCAGTCCCATTGAATTTGTGTCTGGAAACAGGCTTGGAATCTCAGCTCTACCCTGGCAGGAAGAGTTTTGTCTGCAGGCTGAGTCACTGGTATCCATCCATCTCCCTCCCAGACCAGGCAAGTGCCACGGAGGGGCTGGAGTGGCTTTTTCTGAAGGTGTTCTGGTGACAAATGGCTCTTTCTGCCCCTGTTTAGTCTCTCTCTGACACATAAATCCAGGCATTAACAGGCTAAGCTGAGCAGGAGCCGAAATTGCCTGTTCATAGTTCTTGTTCTGGCTGTTTCACCCCTGTTTATTTGATGAGCAGCAGCTCAGCAGTGAAATTAAGAGCAAGGTGTGCTGTAGGTGACACACAGTAGTGTGAGGAGCAGTCAGAGTCTCTGCTGAGCTCTGGGATGCAGGGAAATGCATCTCAGTGGCTGCTGGAGACTCATCAGCATGTTGGTGAGACAGTGCTGGAAGCACAGGGACTGCTGGAGAGTACTGATGAGCAGGGACAAGGCTGGTGGGAGGCAGGATGGATCCCTGCTCTTGGGCAATGCCAGGCAGAAAGTCCAGGGGCACAACTTCGTGATCCAGGGGAAAACATGCAGGCCTTGTTGGCTAAAGCTGTGTTCCTAATTAAACCAGGGTTGGGAAATGCTTGAGGGAGCCAAAGCTCTGTGAGAAGCTGTTCACTCTCTCCTGCACTTCCCAGTAACTAGTGGGGAGGATAAATGACTGTTTGTTGGAGCAGGGAGAGGTTTGGGGAATGTTTTACCTTGGCATGAGGATGGGGTGGAGGAAGCTGTGGTACTGCAAAGGCTGAGAAGTGCTTCATGGCTAGGAGCAGGGGAAGGCAGCACTGAAGTGATAAATGCAGCAGTAGGACAACCCAAACAATCTTTAGCAAAGGAATAAAGTCCCAGTGATGGGCAATTTGGTGGCAGCTGTATGACACAAGGCGCAGGGAACAATTTGGATCCAAACTCTGCTCCCAAGCCCTGCAGCTGAAAAAGACTGCATCTGTGCAGGAGAGTTGGAATATCAACTGAGAAACTTTCATTAATGTATTGACACTTTTGCCTTTGGATTTCACCTGTTTTACTCATTTTCCCTTTGCATGGGAATGCAAATAGTTGTTTCCTATTTGATAGCCACTGCGTGTGACCTCCATCCCAGCTCTCTGCAGGGGATACAGAGCATCATGTCCACCCAGAGACACGAAATAGCTGCACAGGGAACCACTAAGAAAGCAAAGCCACTCTCTCCCACTGAGAAGGAAGAGTCTTAGAGCTACCTCTCCTGGGGTGGGATGCTAATTGTGGGCTATTTCTGCTGAAATTGGCTCTCAAGAGCACACAGCATCCTCATGTTTCTGTAAGCAGTTGAATTAATTCAGTTCAGCCTTTTTTTTTTTTGGGAGGGAAAAAAGATTGGACCCAGGCTGGGAGCCAAGCAGCCAAAGAGAAGCTCTAAGCCCCAAAGCAGTTGGAGGGAATTGAAGAGAATGGAAAGTATTACAGAGCTACCACTGCCTCTGTGCGTGGCTTATCAGTGCGTGGGTTTTATACTGGAGTAACTCCGAGCTGGAGAGCTTGCTCATGATTTTTATAATGTTTATTGGATCAGCATCAGTGTCCAAACAGGAGGTATCTGCATGTGCAGAACAACAGCTCACTAACGTCAACAAGCGTCACTGTGGCAGAAAGCCAAAGCCAGCAAAGGCCAATGGCTCATTCCTTGAATCCATGTCCCTGGCTCCAGTCAGGGCTGTGCTGGTTCTCTGCTGCCTCCTCTCCCCGGGCTGCCTGTCCAGCAGCCACTGTCGTTTCATCCTGCCCTCAGGTCAGGCCCAGCATTGTTTCTTATGAGGTGCCCAGAGTGATTTCACTCACTGTGTCCCTCCCAGAGCACTCCAGGAGGAAGTTTACATATTATTTCTGGCTCCTTCAGCCACTAACTCTCATGGTAGAAGCTTCCACACTGCTCTGTAAAACTGTAGGATGTTTTTCACTGGTTTATTTTGGCTTCAAAACATTGCAGTAGACTATAAAAAATTAGAAAAAAAAAAGCATTTCATTTGTGCTTTCAAGGCATTTCTGTGTGAAATGACCAGATGCTCACTGAGCTGTGGCACAGCTCGAGCAGCAAAGAGAGATGATGACTGTGGCTGGGTGTGGGGTACCTGCCAGCACAACCTCTGCTGAGGTGATAAATGCACTTCAGCACATGGGCTGGGGACGTTTTGACTACTGAAGGGTTGTTAGCACTTCCCTGTGGTCTTTTGTGCCTGGGAGGCAGTGAGGAAGGCTGTGAGCATCACTGGCTGAGCATGAGGCTGCTGTGCTTCCCTTGCCAAGGAAACAGCAGTGGGGTGGGGGGACCTCCTTAAACCAGAGGCTTTTAGCCAAAAACTAATGACAGGAAGCAAACCCAGCACCTCTGAACGTGCCTCTGTGCTTTGTTGTCTTTAAATATCACAGTGAATTATACACGTGCCAAAGAAATAGCAGCTTACTGCAGGGCTGACCCTGCTGCAGGTGATCTGATGCTCCACCCTGGGACATCCTTCTGAAACATCACCCAGGGCAGTGAGTGAAGCTCTTGGGATGGGTGCTGGGCCTCACTACATTTCTGAGCCTTGTCTTGGTTCTCTCATGCTGGGCTGATGTGCTCCCAGGCTGTCTGCACTGGCAGCTGTTGGATCTGGAACACTGTTGTAGTTGTGTGGTGAGGACTTCACTCAGGTGGCCAAGGGAAGGATGGCTCTGACTTTGTGTATTCCCAGCTCAAGCTTTAGTGCTTCACGTGGGATCTTTTTGTTCTGATAGTCTCCATCCACATCAGACTAAATTTAGTCCTGCACAAATCAATAACTGGCTGCCAACTTTAACGTGAGGCCAGAGCAAGGTCAGTGCTAAATGTTTCTGAGCAATCTCACCCGTGGTTTCAGGTGCTTTGCCTCTCCAGTTGGGAATGGCATGATGAGAAACATTCCTCTGCTTTAAATATTAAGGAATCTCTGGAAACACTCAGACACAATTCACACAAAATGTTCTCTGGTTTGGGGGTTGATATTCTTTTGAAGCACGGTATGTTCTTCTGCAGATCTTCACCCAACCCACACTCTGGTGTGCCAGGGTCTGTTTGTGTTCCCATCCCATGGTGGTTCCCATGGCAAAGGGTGATGTGCACCTGTATGGAGCAGTGAGGGAGGTGTGTGGCAGGACTTCCCAATCTCAGATGTGTTTAAAATTAACACCTCCAGGAGGATGATTCGGACGAAGACTCGAGTGGGATCCCATCTCCTTTGTTCTCTGAGCAAACACTCAGTGCAGTGGCTGAGAATTCTGTCGCACCCGTTCCCCGGGGCAGGGCTCGGACCCGGCTCGCTGCCCCTTCCCGGCGGTTCCCGGGCACAGCTCCTCTGCCCAGTTCCCCGTCCGGTCCCCGTTCCCGGTGCCCAGTTCCCAGTCCGGTGCCCGTTCCCGGTACCCAGTTCCCAGTCCGGTCCCCGTTCCCGGTGCCCAGCTCCCAGTCCGGTCCCCGTTCCCAGTA
>NW_008693588.1:0-717 GCF_000695815.1 Acanthisitta chloris | reverse complement strand
GACAGTCTAATAGGGAAAGCAAAAGCCTTGTACACAAGCAAAGCAAAACAAGGAATTAATTCACTGCTTTCCACAGCAGGAGGTGTTCAGCATCTCCAGGAGAGCAGGGACCAGCACATGTAACATTCCTTGGGAAGACAAACACATCACTCCAGATGTCCCCCCTTCCTCCTGGCAGGAGGTGTTCAGCACCTCCAGGAGAGCAGGGACACATCATGTGTAATGGTTCCTTGGGCAGACAAATGCCATCACTCCAGATGTCCCCCCAGCCTCCTTCTTCCTCCCCCCTTATATCCTGAGCGTTATGTCCTATGGTCTGGAACATCCCTTTGGTCAGTTGGGTCACCTGTCCCAGCTGTGTCTCCTCCCAGTCTCCCATGCACCCCCAACTCCCTCACCAGTGTGGCAGTGTGGGAAGCAGCAAAGGCCTTGGCTCTGTGTGAGCTCTGCTCAGCAACAACAAACACATTATCAACCCTGAGCTCAGCACAAATCCTCAACATCGTCCTACCCTAGCCACTGGGGAGGAAGTTAACTCTACTTCAGCCCAAAACAGCGCGCAGATTACGAGCAAACGCGACGCTACACAGAGTCGGGTGTGAGAGCGCCGTGAGGAGGCCTCGGAACCAGGTAAGTCCACACAGGTGTGCGCAGCACAGAGCTCAGCGCGCACGCGCACGCGCAGGGCGGGACGGCCACGCCCACGTCACGCACCCC
>NW_008693587.1:6777-10540 GCF_000695815.1 Acanthisitta chloris | reverse complement strand
CCTGGTTGAATCTATGATTCTATGATTTCATCTGCTCCTCTCTCTTTGCTGGTTTGCCCCTAAGGAATGGGTGAGGAGTACTCACTGTGCTATGGAATGCTGAAGGACACTGTGCTCAGCCTCTCAGGCAGGTTTTGACTCCTTTCCCTGCTCCTTTGGCCTGGTGTGAGTGCCAGAAGCACTGCAAAGGGCTTGGCAGAGACCAGCAGGTTGTGAAAGGCTGAAATGGAACTTGATTCAGCTTCAAAGGTACAAAAGAATGGATTTTCTTTTTGTTTAATGCTTCCATATGTCTGCAAAAATGAAACTTAGCTTGGTAACAAATGCAAGTGTTACTTGCAGAATAGCCTTAATCCTCTTAAGAGTGTGTCATTCCTTCACCACAGGCTGAGAGAAAGGAGGTTTAGATTGGAAATTGGGAGGGAATTCCTCCCTGGGAGGTGCTGAGGCACTGGAATGGATTTCCCAGAGAAGCTGTGGCTGCTCCATCCCTGGGAGTGTTCCAGGCCAGGTTGGATGGGGCTTGGAGCACCCTGGGCTGGTGGAAAATGTCCCTGCCCATGCCAGGGGTGGCACTGCATGGTCCTTAAGGTCTTTCCAGCCCAAACCATTCCATGATTCTCTGATTCTACAACACTTAAGCAGAACCATCAACTCAGCTGATAGAATCACCAAGTCACAGAATCATAAAGCTTAGATAATTCTACATTATCCTCCCTATTTAATTGAAATTTTCCTACCAAGAGGATTCCTGTGGCAGCAATTGATGGTTTGGGTGTTGTCTGATCACTGAGTTTTCCTGGAGATGCAGCACATCATCCCTGGAGAACCATGGGATGACCATCCTTGGCATCTCTTCCTGAGGAAACCCAGCTTGAGACTTCTCTTCAGGCTTCTAAGGTATGTGTATGTGTTGGGGGGTGAAGGGGAAAGGAGAAAAACCATTGAAAGAAATGAAATCCTTGAAAAAAATCCTTGGAAAAATGCTTGAAAACCACAGAGAAGCTTGGTTGGGCTCACTGTGAAGATCAGCCTTGCAAAGCCAAACATACCTTGGGTCTTCATTCCAGTTGGGACTTGCAGAGAGGAGGATACATCAATCCCTTCTGGAGCTGTGTTTCATGGATTTGAAGCCCTGGATTCACACCCTCATTCCCTGGCACTGCAGAGCAGGAGCTGGGAAAGAATCTGGAAACCTTTGGGTTGGAGCATTGCTGTGAACCAAAGCTCTTTGTGACTGGAATGTTCTTTTTATAGCCATGTAAATAACTATTTTTCATCAAGTTAGCTAGAAATACTCTGCCTGCTCTAAATTTAGCAGAGACTGGAAGATTTGTGGAAGCACATTTCAGCCATATGGATAATCAAGGCTGTTTGACCCCTGGGAAGGATGGAGTTGTGACTCTGGACACAACCAGATAAGAAATGAGGTTGATTCTTTTTCTGCTCAACAATTTGACTCCCTGAGGAGGTTCTTCCTTTAAATATCCATGTGATTGTGCTCTGATGGGAGCAAACACTTCCCAGGATGCCCCACATGGAAAGCAAGTGGACTTTGGGCTCCTCTTTTCCTTAGGAATGAGCAAAACCAGAGCAATGTTTGATTGCACTCAGAGGCATTTATTGGTCTCAGTGCAGCAATAAAACCTTCCAGGGGTGAAGCTGATTTGGTCCATTTGGGAATGGCCTGGAACAGCTGAGGAGCAGGAGGAGCAGAGCAGAGTCTGTGTGTCCCTTGGGGCTCCTGTCAGGGCAGGGGAACAGCTTCTGTCTCCTCTGATGTTTTATGGGCCTGAAATTGTACTGCAAACTATAAAAGCAAAGTCAGCCCTGGAAGTCTTGGCAGGGTGTGGAGCAGCAGGAGATTGGGAATGTCTGCATCCCATTACTGGTGTCACTGACCCTTTTCCAGAGGGTCTCCCAACTCCCAATCCCACTGTCACTCCTGCCTAGCCCAGAGCTTGGTTAATTCACACAGACAGGGCCCAGCTCTCATCCCACAGCCCTGGAATTCACACAGCAGTGGAAAATTTCTTGGAGTTACATGGAATGAAGCCTCTCCCAGCAGCTGCCACTATCCTGGTGCTGATTTCTAGGGATGCTGTGGAACAGGACTGTGTGGGACCTCATGGAAGCCACATCAATCCCAGGCAGACGTTTCCTTTGCCATGTCTGTGATAAGACCTTGAGTTGCTGCAACTCCACAAACTTTCAGGACATTCATCACAGAAGGATTATTGGAGCCAGGTTCCTGTCAGGATAAATAAAACATGTTTCCCAGTGCAACCCTAATTATGATTTTTAGGCAGTTGTGTAATGTGCAGAACTTTATTTACAATAAATCTCCCAGTTGCTTGCAGAAATGAATGGGATTTCATCACTCGTGGCTGAAGGAGCAGGAAAAGGAGAAAGTGGCTGGAGAAATTCACAGTCTGGATGTGTTGGCATGGCAGGAGAGGGAGGGGAGTAGAGTTGGCCTTGCAAAGAGGGCTCAGCTTCCCTGAACTTCACCTGGGAGCATGGAAATACCACCCAGACTTCTCCCCTTGGAGGCATTTCGTGCGGAGAAAAGCTCTAATCCTACTCTGCATTTGAATGGTGAGTAGGCACCGAATCATCCCACAGCCTCCAGAACTTTTGTTTCTCATTCCCAACTAATAACTGAGTTTCAAGAACAAATGTTTGGCACTTGAGTTTCATATTTCACCTCCAGGGAGGTTCAGGGAGAGGTTTGAAGATGTATTTGTAGGCTAGGTATTATGCCAATTGCTCTAAGGCTTGGAGATTCCATACAGTGGCCAGGAGATGTGCTTTTTTTTTTTTTTTTTTTTTTGCTTGAAAACAGCTGCTGGTTTAGCTGTGCAACCTGAAATCAACCTCAGAATGTAAGACAGAGGGTGAAGAAGGAGATTGATGGTGCAGGAGGGCAGAGCTGGAGCAGTGTGGTCACAGTTCCCATCCCTGGGAGTGTCCCAGGCCAAGTTGGACATGGCTTGGAGCAACCTGGGCTAGTGGAAGTTGTCCCTGCAGGAACTGGATGAGCTTTAAGGTCCTTCCAAGCCACTCAAGGATTCTATAAAAGCAGAAAAATTCTTGGAGTGAAACTTTCCAGAAGGTTTTATAAGCTGTAGAGAGAAATCAAAGGTTCTTGGTCAGTCCCTGAGGCTTTGCAGTTGCTGTTTCACACTCAGGGCCCTATAATTAGCTATTTCTAGTGTATATTGCTCCTTAAAAAAATGAAAATCACATTGGTTTGAGGTTTTTTGCAGGCTACCAGCCAGGCTGCTGCTGGCTCCACCACACTCCCTGGGGCAAGGCCTGCAAAGCTATAGAATCATGGAATTTTGGGGTTGGGATGGAGCTTACAGATCATCCAGCCCCAACCCCCTGTCCTGGGCAGGGACACCTCCCACCAGAGCAGGTTGTTCAAGGCTTTATCCAACTTGGAATGAACACTGCCAGGGTTGGGGCAGCCACAGCCTCCCTGGGCAACCTGAGCCAGTGTCTCACCACCCTCACAGGGAAAACATTTTCCTCACATCCACCCTAATCTTCCCCTCCTTCAGTTTAAACCCATTACTCCTTGTCCTGTCACTACAGTTCCTAACAGAGTCCCTCTCTGGCTCCTTCTAGCCCCTTCAGGTATTGAAAAGTTGCTCTGAGGTCTCCACACAACCTTCTCTTCTCCAGGCTGAACAGCCCCAGCTCCCTCAGCCTGTCCTCACAGGGAGATGCTCCAGTGCTCTTAGCAACTTCGTGGCCT
>NW_008693587.1:0-6715 GCF_000695815.1 Acanthisitta chloris | reverse complement strand
ATTCCAGGTGGGTCTCACAGAGCAGAGCAGAGGGGAAGAATCACCTCCCTTGCCCTGCTGCCCACACTCCTGTGGATGCAGCTCAGGATTCCATTGACTTTCTGGGCTGAGCTCACACTGCAGCTCATGGGGAACTTCTCATCCAAATCACTGGACTTGCACCACTGGAGCACTTCGAAATTATCCTTTCCTATTTTTGCTGTCTATATTCTGGTCACAATACTTTGAATTTTAAAAAAAATAAGGCACTAAAAAGTACTTTCCATTTGGTTATCTGCTGTTTGCAATCAAACTGCTGACAAAGCTGGCAATTATTAGCTTTAAACATAACCTTTTTTATTAGCTTTTAAACACAACCTCCTCCTTTTTCCCCCCCTGGGGTGGTGTGTGAACATGTGATGCTCCTGAGGGCTGCAGATTGACTCTTTGGCAGTGGCAGTGTTGGCACTCAGTGTTAGTGCCTTCAGGAGAGTGGTTTCCAACTGGATTTGGAAGGAATGTTTGGAGCTCACTGAGGTTTGGAAGAGGGAGAGCTGTGCCCTGCAGAGCACTCGACGTGTCTGGGCTGGGATTTCACATGCTGCAGGGTTTGCACGTGAGGAGAAGTTCCCTCTGCCAAAAAGTGTGTGCTGGGTGTTCCCTAGGGAGGGAATTGGAGCCTTCACCGTGGAAGGGGAGAAGGTTTTAGGCCTGGATGAGCAGAGATGCTTTCCACATACAAACATGTGTCTGCCCATGAGTGGTGTCCCATGGGGTAAGAGGAGGAAGGGAGAGAGATCCCAGCAAAGTGTCAGAGAGGAGGTTTAGATTGGATTTTGGGAATGAATTCCTCCCTGGGAGGTGCTGAGACACTGGCACAGGTTGCCCAGAGAAGCTGTGGCTGCGCCCTCTGTGGGAGGGTTCCAGGCCAGGGTGGAGAAGAGAAGCTCCAGGGAGACCTCAGAGCCCCTTCCAGTGCCTAAAGAGGCTCCAAGAGAGCTGCAGAGGGACTTGGGACAAGGGATGGAAGGACAGGACACAGGGAATGGCTTCCCACTGCCAGAAGGCAGGACTAGATGGGATATTGGGAAGGAATTCCTCCCTGTGAGAGTGGTGAGCGGTTGGAATGGATTTCCCAGAGCAGCTGTGGCTGCTCCATCCCTGGGAGTGTTCCAGGCTGGATGGAGCTTGGAGCAACCTGTCCTAGTGTCCATGTTTCTTGTTGGCTCCTCCAGGCACTGGAATGGGCAGGTGTGTCCTTACTGGTGCCTTGAGTTCAGCTCTCTGTACCCACACAGAACTCTCTGCCTCCCATCCCGAGTTTATCTTTGGGAAGACACGACGTGGCTGCCACGTTCCCAGTTCCCCCCATCACCTTAATATCCCAGGAAAACCTCCAGGCACAGAACCAAGCCTGGATTCTGGGAAAAGTAACCCTAGCAGAACCTTCTGTGTGGCTGCCAAAGTCTTTCTGAGCAGCAGAAGAGTTGTAGAAATGAGAAGGAATATCTTTTAGCAGTTGGTGTTTGCTTTCTGTGCTTGTAGAATTTACAGGGAACGGGAAAGGAAGTGAAGTGGGAGGATGACAAGGGAATATTGGTACAGGGAGGAGGACTAAGGTTCTGTCTGGGTTTGCTTGGATAGGTTTGGAGGGAGTAGAGAGGAGAGTTCAGGTGCTTTTATCTGGAAACCAGGATGTCTGAAATGAATGCTCCCAAATTCCAAGTGAAACAGGAGAATGTTTTGCTATTGCAAGCCCAGTTTGGAGCTCAGTTCCAAACAGTTGGAGCTGGGGACTCTGTGGACTTCACAGGATATTCTTCTCCGAGGATAATGGGAACGTCAACAGGAAAGTTAAGTAGGAAGTGTGAGAGATCAGAATCTCTGTGTCTCTAGGCAAAACCCATGTCAGCTTGTCTGGGGATCAGAGCACAAGTCGTGCTGTCTGCTGTTGGGTAAGTCCTTCGACCTCACACCTTCCCCTGAAACCTCAGAGGGGGAATGGACCTGCCAGAACGATTCTAAAGGACCTGGAGGAGAGCAAACAAGCCATAAGTAAACACCAGCTCCTCCCTGCAACCCCTTTGCTCTGGCTGCATCTGCTCTGAGGAGCTGCAGGTTGCTCAGCGAGGAGTTGTTGGCAGCAGCAGCAGATGTGAGCACAGCCTGAGCCTCTGACTGCTCTTTGTTTGCTCCAGAGGCTCAGTTACCACAAACTCTTCCCTAACACGTCTGGAAGGCTGTGGGAGACAGAGCTGCTGTCTCCAGGGGATCCCACTGCTGCTTTCTGCTGTGATGGAGCTGTTCTCACACAGCCCCATCTGTGCTCAAGGTGAAGGCAAGAGGCATAAATAATCCTGAGGGGATGAGCTCATCACTCTGTCCAGGGCATGGCATATCTCCTTCAGCAGAGGAAGGAGGAATCCTGGCAGTGTCTCCCTGCCAGTGCCTTAATGCAGGCAGGAGATCCTTTGTCTGCTGGGTCATGCACTCAGCAGCCATCCAGATCCACCCACAGCCCCAAACCAGCAGCTCCGAGTGGGTGAGCAATTCCAGAAGCCACAAATGTTGTATTTGAGGAGAAGAAGTTTTTGTCAGGCAAACCAGGCTAAACCCAAGGAATTGCAGGATGGAAACAGGTCCAGGCTGGAATTCCATCTGATAAAGCAAACAATGATGGAGTTTCCAGAAGGGAGGAAGCTGTGACCCCCTCCCTGAGCCCCCCTGGCCATCTGTATTCCCTCCCCACAACCCAGGAGCTGTCAGAGAGGAGATTTCACTGTCTCCAATCTCAGGAGATCCAAGAGGGGAGAATTTATCAAGTTCCATCTTAGACACTTAATCCTGTGGTGCTGGAGGAGAGTGGCAGCTGGGCCTGGGGATGTTTGATATTTCCACCTCCAGGATCAAATTCAGGATAACTCATCCTATTGTTTATCATTGTCTCGTTTCTCCTGGCGAGAACAATGTGGAGCATCAGTATCTTGGTGTTAAATCTGGATGATTGATGTGCTTTTAGCATGACAGGCCAATTCTGCAGGGTCATGTGCTGTTCCTGTACACAGCTAGAGGGGATTTAAGGGAATATGTGTGCAGGGTGTTTATTCCTGGTGCAAAATGCAAGAAGTGGTTGGATTAACATCTGTCAGGAATGAGGGAGGAAGGGCTGATCCTGCCAGGGCCTGGATGAGCCTTTCAGCCCCAGCTCTGCTTTCTGTGATGGTATCTCAGCCCTTGTTATAAACTCTTAAGTGCAAGTTGGCAACTAGAATTTAGGGTAGGACGTGACTTTGTGGCTAACTCTGATGCTGAGCTGAGGATTCATCCATCCATCACTGAGCATTCATCCATCCAGCACTGGATAATTATGGCATGGGGTGGGAAATGCTTATGAATGCCAGAATTGAGGCCAAAAAGGTCATCAGTAGTGGAAGTGAGAGCAGAGTCTAATATCTCTGATCTGAAATTCAACCATGACAGGATTTGGTGACTGGAGTTAGGGTTGGTGACTGGAGTTAGGGTTGGGGACTGGAGTAAGTGTTCTCCAAACACTCCTGGAGCTCTGTCAGCCTTGGGGCTGTGCCCACTGCCCTGGGGAGCTGTTCAGTGCCCAAACACCTCTGGGGGAAGAACCTTGTCCTGACATCCCTCCCAAACCCCCTGGCACAGCTCCATGCCATTCCCTGGGTCCTGTCACTGGCCCCAGAGAGCAGAGACTTGAGCTGCCTCTCCTGAGGAGCTGCAGACCATGATGAGTCTCCCCTCAGGCTCCTCTGCTCCAGCTGAACAAGCCAAAGGAAGAAGTTTACAGCACAGGGGAGGATCAGGGTGGAGCTGCATGCACTCACAGGGGTTTGGCACTGGGCTGTGTTTGTATTGTGTTTTCTGAAGGAGGAAATGCCCTCTGAAAGAAGCCAAGTGATCCTTAGGGAAAAAAAAAAAAAAAAAAAGACCTACAAAACTAAGAGTTTCAATTTGCTGGTTGAAATTGCACCATTTGTTCTGGGTAGTGTAGACTTGAGCTGCTGTAGCATCTTCTGCTTTGATGTACAACACACCTAAACAGCCCTGGCAACTGGGACTATCCCAGTTCCTGAACCTTTCCCAGAGATAATGCTTTCCCTTGTTGTCCTGGTGCTGGATTTCTGCTGTACAGGTATCACCTGTCTTGTAGCTTCACCTTATCTTGCAGGAAGAGGCAGTGATCTCAGAGCAGAACTGCTGCTTATCTTAACAGCCTGATAAGGAATTCTGAGCTTGTTTTCCTCTCCCCTTCTCTTCCTGCTCCATCCCAGCACTAGCAGGTGGATGAGTAGGAGCTGGGTGGTTTTCACCTCATGTCTCAACAGGACCCAGCCTAGAATCATGGAATATCCTGAGCTGGAAGGGACACACAGGGATCATATCCAACCCCTGGCCCTGCACAGACACCCCAACAATCCACTCTGTGCCTGAGAGTGTTGTCTAAACACTCCTCAAGCTCTGGCAGGTTTGGTTCAAGAAGTCTGATCCATGGGAGGTGCTGGGACAACTGGTTGGTGAGGAAATGCTCCCAACTCCATTTTCTGAAGGAGGAAATGCCCTCTGAAAGAAGCCAAGTGATCCTTCAGTAAGCTTAGGCAAAAAAAAAAAACAAAAAAAAACCCTGCAAAACTGAGATTTGAAGTTTGCTGGTTGAACAATCCCCATTTTGTTAGAGATTTGGGGGTTATCTCCCATGGCAGGGGGAGGAGGTTGAGCTGAGCTGGGACACAGGAATGCAATCCCTTTTTTCCCATCTGGCATCACCTGTTCAGGCCAGTCCCTGTGCCTGGGCCCACTTGGGAGTGACACCAGGGACCATCCCAAGGGTGGGTGACACTAGGGACACCAGAGCCTGTGCCACATTTTGGCAGGAAACAACTCACTGCAATGTGTGAAGCCTTCCCAGTGACACTTGTCCCCAGTGACACCTGTCCCCAGTGACACCTTTCCCCCACGGGGCAGTGTGGGGGTGAGGATGCCTACAAGCCCCAGGGGTGGATGCTCCAGTGCCAAGTGAACCATTCCCCCAGGGAAAGGACAAGGAAAGTGCCAGGGACAGTGGCAGGAGCAGAGGGACAGGGATAGGAATAGCGACAGGGGATGGGGACTGGGACAGGGACAGGGACCAGGATAGGGATCAGGACAGGGACTGGGATAAGGACAGGGACAAGGATCAGGACAGGGATTGAGATAAGGATATGGATAGGGACTGGGACAGGGATAAGGACAGGAACAGAGATAGGAATAGGTACTGGGAATGGGACAGGGACCATGATAAGAACACAGATAAGGACGGGGACAGGGATTGGGATAAGGATAAGGAGTGGGACAGGGATAGGAATCAGTAATGGGAACCTGGACAGGGACAGGGATAAGGACATGGATAAGAACCTGGACAGGGACAAGGACCAGGACAGGGATGGGGACAGGGATGGGGAGAGGAATAGGGGCTGGGAACAGGACAGGGACCGGGATAAGAACATGGAGAAGGACACAGATAAGGACCTGAACAGGAACAAGGACAGGGACAGGGATGGGGACAGGGACTGTGATAAGAACATGGATGGGAACTGGGACAGGGATAGGGATAGGAATAGGGACAGGGATAGGAATGGGGACAGGGACCAGGACAGGGACTGTGGTAAGGACAGGGATAGGAATAGGGACAGGGACTGGGATAAGAACACGGAAAACATCTGGGACAGGGACTGTGATAAGGACACGGATGAGGACTGGGACAGGGATAGGGACAGGGATAGGAATAGGGACCGGGAGAGGGACTGGGATAAGAACACAGATAAGGACCAGGACAGGAACAGGGACTAGGAATGGGACAGGGACGAGGAGAGGGATCAATAATGGAAACCAGGACAGGGACCGGGAAAAGAACACGGATAAGGACGACGACAGGGATTGGGATAAGGACCGGGAGAGGGACAAGGACCAGGACAGGGATGGGGACAGGGACTGTGATAAGGACACAGATGGGAACTGGGACAGGGATAGGAACAGGGACCGGGAATGGAACAAGGATCAGGATAAGAACACGGATAAGGACCTGAACAGGGACTAGGACCGGGACAGGGATGGGAACAGGGACTGTGATAAGGACACAGATGGGAACTGGGACAGGGATAGGAACAGGGACCGGGAATGGAACAAGGATCAGGATAAGAACACGGATAAGGACCTGAACAGGGACTAGGACCGGGACAGGGATGGGAACAGGGACTGTGATAAGGACACAGATGGGAACTGGAACAGGGATAGGAAAAGGGACAGAGAATGGGATAAGGATACGGATGGGGATTGGGACAGGGATAGGGACAGGGACAGGAACTAGGATAGCAAAACGGATAAGGACGAGGACAGGGAATGGGATAAGGATACGGATAAGGACCTGCACAGGGACAAGGACACAGGGATAGGGGCAGGGAATGGGATGAGAACACGGATAAGGACTGGGACAGGGATGGGGACAGGGAATGGGATGAGAACACGGACAAGGACAGGGACAGGGATGGGGCCAGGGAATGGGATGAGAACACGGATAAGGACTGGGACAGGGATGGGGCCAGGGAATGGGATAAGAACACGGATAAGGACTGGGACAGGGATGGGGCCAGGGAATGGGATGAAAACATGGATAAGGACTGGGACAGGGATAGGGGCAGGGAATGGGATGAGAACACGGATAAGGACTGGGACAGGG
>NW_008693586.1:0-843 GCF_000695815.1 Acanthisitta chloris | reverse complement strand
CCCGGGGCGGCAGGGCCGAGCCGCCACCTCCCGGCAGCGGGGACGGGGGAGCTCAGAGCCGCAGGACTCCCGGCCAGGAACGGGCTGCGGCTCCCGCGAACGAAAGAGAAAAGGAGAGGGAAAGGTACAAGCATTTTTATGTGAGGCACATAAAAAAACCCAAACCGACCCTACCACCAGAGGTTAGGGATCTGGCGGGACAATAGAAAAAGACCTGTCTTACTTTAACCACCCGTCTGAAAACAACTCCTTGGGGAGTCAGTTCGTGAGAGTCTATCCCCACTCACAGGGAACAGATCCCGCTGTCACACAGCGGGCCTAGAAATAGTCCCGTGTCTACACCGGTACATGCGGCGGAGACTCAGCCCCGAGAACGGCAAAACGCAGACCCTCTGCAAGGAGGGTCACACTGGCAAGGTGAGAGGCAAAGGGAGAGCTGGGGAACACGTCCCCATCCTCTCACAGTGGAAAACATGCACAAAATACTGGCTTCTCCCCGTTCCTGTTCCATCAAATCATTTATGTGGTAACTCAAACAACTGGGGAGACTGGAAGTGCTCGACATAAATGCATTCTCACACGACCGGATGCTCTGCACCACTCTACACACTTGAAATACATTAAAGCAAAACATGTAACTCAGTCTAAAAAACAGCCCAAACGTTAAATAAATTAAAATCAAGCCCCAAGACAGCTTAACAGGTACATCCTGCTTCTGTACAAAGAGGACTGAGCATGGGCAACATCCCCCGAGTCGCGTTAATCCACTTCAGAAACTGGAAGAAAACACATGGCTCTAACCGCTAGCGCAATTCCCGTTTCGCAGAAGTTATGCGAGGAATT
>NW_008693585.1:6949-8735 GCF_000695815.1 Acanthisitta chloris | reverse complement strand
GGAGATCTGGGTGCTGCTGTCCCTGGGGCAGTGGGTCCCACCACGCACTCACCGCAGTGCTCAGGAGCTTGCCCCAGTCTGGGCGCAGGTAGAACACAACCCCTCTCCAGGCACCAGGCAGGGTGGCCCCTCGGATCAGCAGGATGAGGAGGACAACGTAGGGCAGGGTGGCTGTCACCCACACCACCTGAGGGGAGGCAGTTGTCACCCTGCAGCACCACTGAGCACCCAACCCCCTGTGTTGGGCACAGCTGGCTCCCTTGGCTTGGCCTGAGGGGCTGGGGAGGAGGTGATATTCCCTCTTCCAGCACTCAGGTGAGCCTGAGACTCCCACCAGGTGATGAGTCTCCCCAGTCTGTGCCAGGGCAGGGCTGGGATTGGAGTCCTCCTTACCTTCCCAGAGGTTTTCACCCCTTTCCACAGGCTGAAGTAGACAATGGCAAAGATGAGGAAGAGGCAGAGGAGCAGCTGCCAGTGGATCCCTCCTATGTCATATAGACCCTTGGATTTCTGGATCTCCAGAACCTTCCTCCTGTGGGCAGGGATCCCCACAGCCAGGGAGCAGAATCAGCCCTGGGCAGGCAGTCCATGAGCCTCCCAAGAGCATCCCCAGCTGAGACTCTGCTCCCAGTCACCCACTGCCAGGCAGCAGACCCGAGTACCTCCACGAGGACGTGCCCATCTTAAACACACCATCCACATCCGTGTGCTTACGTGTAGAACTCCTCAGCAGGGGACCTGGAGAAGTTGGTCCAGGTGACATTGCTCCTCCCAAAGTAGTTGGTGCAGTCAGGAGTGTTCCAAGGGTTGTCACAGCTTGCCCAGGGCAGAGTGCCCGAGAAAGACGAGTAGAAGTAGTAGAGAGCCCAAGCAATGATGGTGTTGTAGTAGAAGGACACGTACAGGCCAATGATACAGATGGCAAAGCCAATGCCTGGGGAAAGCAGGGATGGGCTCAGCCCCTGGGACGTGGCTGTGGGACCAGCAGTGCCAGCACAGCCCCACTCCAAACACGGTGTGACCTGGGCTGGGGGTCTCTTACCTTTAAAGATGGGGCAGATGCGTTTCCAGATGGGGATGGCACCTGTCCTGTGGAACTGCCCCAGGGCCAGCTCCATGTAGAAGAGGGGCACCCCTCCAAAAACAGCCATCAGTGTGTAGGGGATGAGGAAGGCTCCTGTGGGGTGGAAGCAGAGTGGGGGTGACTATCAGGCTGGCAGGGAAGGACCATGGCATCGTCACTCTCCCTCCCTCCCTCCTGGTGCTGCTCCAGTGCAGCACATCAGGTTTGGATGTGTTTGTGAGACGCTTTGGAAATGATCTGTTCAGAGGGGCTCAGAGATGTGAGTCTCTGCTTGATGTCTCAGCTTTCTGGGCTCCCCAGGACTGTCCCACTGGTGTTCCAGCCTTTGGGCAGGAACATTCCACCACTTGACCAGGATGGTACAAAGACCCACATGAACCATTGGGGGACACCAAGCACCCCCCAGGTCTAGAAGAGTTTTGGAGAAAAATCCCACTGAACGTGCACAGCCACCCCAAGACACATCATTAACGCTGTAATCTGCATAATTCATAGCACACTCATTTTTACTGGGGCTACACTTGTACCCCATGGAGGTTTTGGAAGTGGAGCTGCTCTCCGAGTTCTGCTGGGACTAGTTAATTTAATCCCGATGGCTCCTCTCTCTGAGAGCTCTCCCTGTGCATCCCCAGCACCCCCAGTATTCCCAGTACCCCCAACATTCCCAGTATCCCCAGCACCCTCAGCATTCCCAGCACCCCC
>NW_008693585.1:0-6903 GCF_000695815.1 Acanthisitta chloris | reverse complement strand
TTCCCAGCACCCCCAGCATTCCCAGCATCCCAGCAGTCCCAGCATCCCCAACACCTCCAAAATCCCCAGCACCGCCAGGATCTCCAGTACCCTCAGCATTCCCAGCACCCTCCTGCAGCCCCCATAGGACTGGCCCAGTGGGACCATGTTCTTCCCAGTGTTTCCCTTGCAGGCTGTGGGTGATCCCAGTGCTGGTTATCCCAGTGTTCCCACTCCATGGGGACTGTGTCTGTGCTCCCCAGTGCTGCTGCCTGAACTCCTCACCCTCCCTCATGCATGGAAACCACCAACCTGAACCAGAGCCACACAAAGGAGCTCAGGTTTGCTCCCAATCCCACAGGAGCAGCTCACAAATAACTGAGCATCAGTGTGGGCACTTGGGATCCACAGTTTTGCCTTGAGTGTGGAACTAATTATCTCTTTCTAATTTTCCCAAGCAGTAGAGGATGTTCCCCGACAGCCAACTTTGGCAATTAAACCCACTGTGCTTTCCCAAACAGCACAAAATTCTCATCCCTCGTTTTTAATGTCTCTATGAAGGAGTTTCTATCCTACTCTATTTAAAGCAATTTATTTAGTTGTCATTTTTTTCCTCCATGGAAATTCATTTCCTCCATTGCATCTTCCCTTTCCAGTGATCCTTCACACACTGAACCTCCTGGAGCCAGGGAATTCTGTCCGTGAGGTCCAGCACAGCCAGCCAGGAACCACAGCAGGAGGGTGGGATGCTTTGTGAGGATGATTTTAAACCACAATCCATCCCAAAGGGCTGCCCAGAGTCACTAGATGATAAAGTGTATGAGCCTCCCACCCCAAATTTAAGGATCTTAATCCTTTTTTTCCTTTCCAGTTTGAACCTTGCTAGTTTTCCCTTTGTGATTCTAGAGCTGCTAACATAGCTCTAACCCCACTGGGAGAGGAGGGAAAGACATCAGGGAAGGAGGAAAGGACCCCAGGGAAGGAGGATGGAGTGGATGGAGGAGGAATTTGTATGAAGAAAGACACAAACAGAACAGATGTCAGGAGAAGTTGGGTTGGTCTCTAAACCACCCTGTCCGGAGCAGAGCAGCTGGAGACAAAGAAGGAAAAAGAAACAGGAGTTTTTCAGTGTGGAAAAGATGGAAAATGATAAAAAAATTGCATGTTTTCTGCAAAAGAAGACTCGAATCACCCCCGGGGTGTCCTTACCCCCTCCGTTCTGGTAGCAGATGTAAGGGAACCTCCAGACGTTGCCCAGATCGACGGCAAATCCGATGACCGAGAGGAGGAAATCCATCTTTTTGCTCCACTTGTCCCTGGGGTGGGTTTGGGGGTTCAGGGGTGCAGGGCTGGCAGGGGGACCCGGGCAGGGAGCTGTGCCCTGCTGGGAAGGGCTGCCAGGGGCACCCGGGCAGGGCTGCTCTGCCATCCTGCCGCCCTGGCAAATCCTGCAGGATTCAGGCTGAGGAACTTGGGGCCGGGAAGGATTTCTCTGTTGCTGATGACAGATCCGAGGAGGGGAGGGTCAGGCTGACTGCGCTTCCCCACCTCCCGCTGCAAACCCACGGCAGGGAGCAGCAGGCAGGAGAGCAGAGCCATGCTCGGATCAAAGGCAGGAGGGGAGAGCAGCCCTGAGCTGGGAGCAGCATCACCCCGAGGGTCCTGTCCTCTCTGCCCCCACGGGCTGGGCTGGGGGCTGAGGTGGTGAAACACCACTGGGTTTCCTCTTTCCTGCTCACAAATCCTTATTTCCTTCTCCTTGGTGTGGTTTGCTATCACCACGCTGAGAATGGTGACACCAGACCCACTCGAGGAGGTGACCACTCTCTCTCGCAGGGGCAGCTCGGGAATCGTGGAACAGTTTGGGTTGGAAGGGACCTTTAAAGGTCACCTCATCCACCTCAGCTCCCAGGTCTCTCCAGAGTGTGAGTTGTTGGGGATAAACCACGTGAAAGAGCTTCCACAGCTGAGCTGTGCCCAGGAGGGGATGGCAGTGTCCCCAAAGCCACCGCTCGCTGCCCTGTGATGATCTTAGAGCCATGGAACATCCCCATGCAGAGCTGGGCAGGTCCCTGCACCTCACCTGGTGCTCCCAGGGCTCTGGGGTGCTCCAGCCTTGGCTTTCACAGCATCTTGACATAAAAGAGGCTGCAGGAGAGGCAGAGGCAGCAGCTGAGGCTTCAGGGCCACGAGAGGGTTGCTGTGACGACGTGACGCAGCTGCCTGGTGTCTGCCCAGCTTGGGAAGCCTCTGGACACTGTTAATCCCTCAGGCACACACATGGAGACCCGTTAGAAACCTCCAGTTCAAACACATCTATTTTATTGGTTGTTGCTGTGTCTGGCCCTGTCTGCTTGGGCTGACATAGAATGGAATTTTGGAGTCCTTGAAGCTGGACAAGACCTCCAAGCCCATTGAGTCCAACCAGCACTGTCAAGGGCACCACTAAACCATGTCCCCAAGTGCCACATCTACACATCTCCTGTTGTATAGAGCAGTTTGGGGTGCTGGTGCTGGGCTCTGTTGGATGGCCCAAGGTGGGCAGGACAGGCTGTGTCTTGGTGGGTTTAGATCAGCTGTGGTGGCACAACCACCCTGAGGTCAGGACATCACCCACTGGCTCCTCACCAGCACAGTGTGAGCCTGAGAGCCCTGGGAAGGGGAATTTTTCCTCCTAGCCATCCACCCCTCCTGCTTTTGGCTGTGTCCCACCTCTCTGTGTGCCCCTGGGTGTCTCCTGACCCAGTCTGGGGAGCATGAATTGGGGTCCCCAGCCCTGACCTGCCTCCTCCCAATGGGCAGGGATGGGTGGTGGGTCTAATCCTGCACAGCTTCTCCCTCTCTGCTGTGCAACAGGAAATTATTGGTCCTTTAACCCTTCTCCTTTGAAACACAGCAGTTTTCTGCTCGTGGGCTCATGAGAAGCACTGGGTCTGTTCCCCCAGGGAAGGGTTGGGTGGGAGGGTGTCAGGGTGGATCCTGCATGGGGTGGGGAAGGAGTAGGGGTCCTTGGGGTCCTGCCAGAGCCAGGCAGAGTCCTCCTTTGTGAGCTCCCTCCCGTCAGCCCCAGCACACAGGTGAGGGACAGTTAATCTCCTGTGGTTTATACAGGATTTGTGTCACTCCTGGGACTTTGTGGAGCTGTGGATTCTGGTCACAGACCTTTTCCAACGAGGGTGTGGAGATGAAAGCCAAGGCTGTGCTCAGCAGTGGGGGCTGCAGGAGCTGCCAGAGGGGCAGAGGGGTGAGAAATCCCCACTCCTGGGGTGATCTGCCTGGAGTGTGCTGGGGGAGCAGGTTTAACTGCCAACCAAAGACCATCTCATGGCACAAATGACAGAACTGAGGCAGCTGGTGCCATAGCAACTGTAAAAAATATCAGATAATAGCACTCCTCTGTGGCTGTCCCTTCTTTTCTCCAGGTGATTTACAGGGAGTGGCTTGGTGTGACAAGGGGGTGACTCTCCCGTGCCCAGCCCTGCTCAGGAAGGCTCAGCAGATGGGCTCAGTCACTGCCAGTCCCAACCAGAGCGCCCTGCTCAGGAAGGCTCAGCAGATGGACTCAGTCACTGGCAGTCCCAACCAGAGGGGTCTGAGGGAGTCTGGGGGGGTCTGAGGGAGTCTGGGGGGTCAGGGACCTCCCCAGCATCCCTCAGCATGGGGCACCAGCCTGAGACCTCTTTCCTGGTGTGCAGCAGCAGCTATTCAGCCTCTGGCATCTCCTAAACTAAGCTCTCCTGAAGATCCTCCCGTTCCCCTCTCACTGATCAGTTAACTCACACAGGGTGAGCTTTGTCCTTGTCCCTGGGGCAGAGCTGTGCATGCAGGAACGGTGTGAACCTGGCAGAGCTGGAACTATTCCCACAGCTGCTCCAAGCTGGAGCTGTGCAGCAGTTTTCCAGCACAGGGATGTTCATGTTGCTGTCTTGAGAGCTCCCTGAGCCAAGCCATGATGACCAGGATCCATTCCCAGCTGCTCCACTCCAGCCCAGCCAGGGATGTGCTGCACCATCGGTTCAATGCCTCCACCCTGACAGATCCCCCCAGGTCCTCGCTGGGGAATGAGCCATGAGTGCTCCCAGTGCTCCCATCCTGCTGCCACCCTCTGCAGGGGCAGCTGATTGCCCACCCGTGCCATGGTCCCGACACGCTCACGCGGCTGCGGCTCCTCCGGCAGCAGGTCAGGGCTGTGCTGTCAACTCGATGAGGACACAGCTTTGAGATCTGCTCTTGTTCCACAAGCTGCAAGGTGGAAACGTGGGGCAGGTTCTCAAGGCTGCTGGAGATGGGAGAAGGGCAGGGGGAGAGGTGTCTTGGGGAGATCATAGATTTGGAGAATCTCAGACTGGTTTGGGTTGGAAGGACTGTAAAGGTCATCTCATTCCAGACACCTTTGCCTAGCCCAGGAGGCTCCAAGCCCCATCTAACCTGGCCTGGGACACTTTCAGGGATGGAACAACCTGGGCAACCTGTGCCAGTGCCTCAGCACCTCACAGGGAAGAATTCCTTCCCAATATTCTCCTGTCTCAGCACCTGCACCATCCCAGTCAGACACACTCCATGCACTCTCTCATCCCTTTACTCCTGCTTTTCCCTGTTATTTTCTTTACTCTAAGCACAAATCACTTTAGATTGAAAATGCAGAGGTTAAATCCAGCTCAAATCAGATTGAAATTTGAATATCCATAGAGTTGTTTTTAAACACCACAATGACTTGATTAGCAGATTGCTCTTATCCCACCTGCTCATCCGTGCAGGGAAATGCAGAGGAGTGAACTGTGGTCTTAAAACAACTATCCTGTTTAAGTCACAGAGGCAGCAGTGGGAAGTTTAATTCAATTAGCAGATACTCAGAGATGTAACTTAATCACATTAAGGACAAATCAACGTGTTCTCATTTAAGCTCTCCAGGCTCCAGAAATCAGGGGCCAATTGTCTCCCACCTGTCTTTAATTTAGGGAGAAGCAGAATACTCCAAAGAAACGGAGCCAGCAAGGCTTGGGGAGAGCTTGTCCCTGTGTTTCTTTCTGCTGACTTTTTTTCCCAAAAGAAGATAATACAGGAGTGATTTTTTTAACCCTGTCTAGCACAGCTGTTCCTGGCTGGAAGCTATTGTTAGTTTAGGTCAGACTGGGCTGGAGCTAGCACAGCTGTTCCTGGCTGGAAGCTGTTGTTAGTTTAGGTCAGACTGGGCTGAAAAAGCTTCACAGAGACTGGAGCTATGCCAGGCTGTGCCTGACACAGCCTTGCTGTGCCCTCTCATCAGGATCCTGACACCTTCTCAGTGTCAACATCAGCAGGTACCTGGAGCCACAGCTCTGTGCTGCCTGGGGACAGCTCAGGGACAGGGGAGTGAGTTGGCTGCCTCTCCCCTGGGGATTGCACTCACTGCTGATATCTCATGGCTCTTGATGAGGCCTCAATGCTCTCATTATGGGTGTTTATTAGTGTGGCTTAATTGCCTGGTGAGACTGTAGAGCCTGTGGACACCAATAAATGACAGGAGAGGTGGCACAGCCATGGAACTCAGTTCCTGGCCAGGCTGAGAGGTTCAGACTGGAAAACTCTCAAGCTCCTGCCTCTTCAGCCCTCTTCCCACACCTCTTTTGGGGGAAGGGGACTCCATCCCCAGGTTCTCCATGGCCTGACCCCCAGCACAGGCTGCTGTGCAGAGAGGATGAACTGGTGACAGTGGCTGCCAGGATCACTGCCCTGGGGGTCAGCAGTCTGTCCCATAGGGACAAACAGGCACAGATTCCCAGTGTGGCACAGCAAGACCTTTGGCACCCACAGGGAACCCAACCTGAGGCCAGGGTAATTCCCCAGGCTGCGATTAGAATCATGAGTGTCAAGTCAACACTCAGTGACTGCAGAGAGGAGCACTCAGAGCTGCCCAGGGTGGATTGCCATGGATCCCAAAATCTTTCTGTGATCCATCTGGCCCGGAGATCACATACCCCCAAGCAAGTCAGCCCTGTTGCTGCAGCTCAGTAACATTTGTCCTGCTCCCACCTCTGTTAACAGCTATTTAACAAGCAAATAAACACTGAAAAGCAAACAGAGCACACGGAAACAGGTTTTTCTCCACAACGGATGTGGCCCAGCTCTCCTCCTGGTCCCTGTAACGTACAGGAGGGACTGAATGAGGATTAATCCCAAGCTCAGAGCTCTCTCCTGTTGTCCTGGCAGCCCAGGCAGCAGAGGGGAAGCACTGGGAGCATCATTCCTGTCATTTGCAGTGCCACTGAGCACCAGTGCAGAGCGAAAGGCTCCGAGGCAGAGGATGGTCCAGGTGGGGTGGGGGATGACAGAGGAGGGAATGTGTCCCTGCTCTCCCTGCCAGCACTGAGTCCCTTCCCGGGATGGCAGGGAGGGCCAGCAGGGCTGTGCTGGTGGCCAGTGGCTTTGTGCAGCAGGGCCAAGCAGCACTGCCCTCGTGTAATGCAGTCTGTAGTTATTGGAAACTGGACTGCGATGGAGCTGGGATGCTGTTTCTATGGAAATGTCCTGGAGGAGAAAACCAGAAGATATGCTGATGGAGCTGCGGGCAGGGCACTCTCCGAGGGGCTGTGGTGTGGAGAGGAGGCAGAGTGGGGTGACTCGGGCTCCTCTGGGCTCTGGGACCCATTGGAGCATCCCTGGATGGCTCGTGGCTGGGAGGATATGGTCACTTCCCTTTCCATGGGTGTCCCAGAGCCCTGAACCCCCATCCGGGGCTGGACACTGCCCCAGTGTTTTTTTTAGGGCTTGTCCTGGCCTGGGGCACCGCGGGGCTGGGGGGAAAGGAGGTCGGGGCTGGGGGGTGCCTGGTGGCAGCCGTGACCCCTGGGGGATGGCTGTGACCCCACTGATGGACCAGTGCCGGTGTAGTGCTGGTCGCCCCTCGGCCCGGGGCCGGTGCCTGATTCCTGGTGACGATGCCGG
>NW_008693584.1:0-1092 GCF_000695815.1 Acanthisitta chloris | reverse complement strand
CCCTGAGTATCAAGAACTCTATCATTTGGTGGTCACTGCACCCCAAATGGCCTCTAACCACCACATCTCCCACCAGTCCTTCTCCGTTTGCGACCAGCAGGTCTAGCAGGGCCCCACCTCTAGTCAGCTCATCTATAAGCTGAAGTAGAAAATTGTCCTCTATGCACTTGAGGAACCCCTTAGACTACCTTTTCTCTGCTGTGTTGAATTTCCAGCAGATACCTGGCAGGCTGAAGTCTCCCACAAGAACAAGGGCTGGCGATTTTGAGACAACTGCCAGCTGCCTGTAGAGTAAATTATCACCCTCATCATCCTGATTGGGTGGTCTGTTACAGACTGCCACCAAGATGTCAGTCTTCTTGGCCTTCCCACTCAACCTTGTTGTTACTGACCTCAAGCTCTACAGAGTCAAGAGACTCTCTGACATATAGAGCCACCCCTCCATCCCTCCTATCTTGTCTATCCCTTCTGAAGAGCTTGTAACCATCCATGGCAGCACTCCAGTCATGCAAGTCATCCCACCACGTTTCCGTGACAGCGACTACATCATAGCTTTCCTGCCACATGATGGCTTTCCGCTCCCGTGTTTGTTACCCACACTGTGTGCGTTAGTGTACATGCACTTCAGCTGGGCTGATAATTTAACTCCTAACTTTGGTTTCCCACCCTGAGGCTCATCTCTAGAAAGCCTAATTTCCAGCCCTTCCCCTTCCAACCCATTTTAAAGCCCTCCTGATCAGCCCTGCCAACTTATGGACTAGAATTACTTTGCCCCTGATAGAGAGATGAAGCCCATCTGACTCTAGCAGGCTTGGCAACACAGAATATGTTGGTCATATACCGGTCATGGCATATGACCAACATCATATGGTCATATGGTAAAAAAAGCCAAAATTCTGCCAGTAGTACCAATTCTTAAGCCACCTATTGATAAGGTGGGTTTTCCTACTCCTCTCCTCATCTATCCCTGCTACCGCAAGAACTGAACACCACCTGTGCTCCTGTCCCATTAACTAGTCTGCCCAGTTTATTGAAATCCTTTTTAATTACCCTAATAACTCTTTCACTGGTATCATCACTGCCAGCCTGGAC
>NW_008693583.1:1360-2719 GCF_000695815.1 Acanthisitta chloris | reverse complement strand
TTCTCTTCCAACCCCCTCAAGCCCCTGAGATGTCCCTCCAAACCAGTTCCTTGTTCCAGCACGATCTCAACACTCAATTTTCCAAGAATTCCCTTAGCCTCAACCCACATCACTGGGAATTTGTTGCCTGATCCCTGAAGAACTCACTGCCTGGACCATATTAGAGGTCACTTCTCACCCTCAACCCCCACTTGGTTGGGATTCCATGGGATTAACATCCACTGAGTTGGCAGATCTCTCTCCAACCCAAGGGTGTGGCTGGAGGGGATAGGCTGTAAATCCCCAAATCTTCAGGCCTGGTGCACACTGCTGCTCTCTGAGTCACAGTGCTCAGCTCTGGGGAGTGGACATTTACTCAGCATCCTCAGCTCAGTGATTCAGGGAGGTTGGTGGCTGCTCATAGCCACGCTCAGCAAATCCACCTCCAAACAACCTCTCCAGGCTGAGCCAGCCTTGCCTTGCTCTTTGCAGTCACATTTGCTTTGGGGAGTCTCTTCCTGGGAAGTTAAAACCAAGACAGAAGGATGTGGAGAAGGAAAAGACATGGTAAAATAATTTCTGGTGAAAACCAGTGGTGGTTTTGGGTTGCAGATGATTGAGCACCAGCGTTTGCACCGTTGGCTTTGACATTCTCAGTGTCTTCTGTACCTCATCAAGGACATCTCCATTCTCCCTTGGGATCTGAGTAAAAATCCTCCACCACTAATGGAGTTGTCATTCCATGCAGGGAATGATGATTCCACCCTGGGATTTTTGGAGCTTGGGTATCAAAGCATTGAGCTGTGCACTTCCTCCCAGCCAAATGGGCATGGCTTGGCGTCATTGCCATGGATTAGGGTGACTCGAGTCGGCTGAGGACCTGGGGAGGCAGGAGATGCTTGGCCTGGCACAATGAACCTGTTCTGCAGCACTTCAAACCAGCCCCAGCACCTGCTGGCACCAGCCCAGCTGAGCTGAGGGTTGTCTGGGATTTGGGCCACGCTTGGCTTGAGGATTTCTGCAGACACACGAGAGGTTTTGACTCTTGCTCTCAGGGGAAAGACTCACTGGGGACTGTGAGATTGAGTAGAACCAACTCCTCTTTGATGACTAACTCCTCTTTGGTCCTGTGTCTTCACAGCACCTTCCAAAATGAGTCCCAACTGCACCTCGAGGTCTCAGCTGTCTCCTACAAGTTTTGTTGCTTTGTACACTCAACCCCTTCTTCCCTCTCTGGTGGAGAAGGACACAAAATGGGAATTCTGGAAGCTCAACACCTTTTCTGTCTGCCCCTGTCATCATGCTGGGATGAAACTCAGAGCAGGGAGTTTTCTGTTTGTGTGCTGATGGCACCACCCTGTAACTCCATGACTAAGCTCT
>NW_008693583.1:0-1342 GCF_000695815.1 Acanthisitta chloris | reverse complement strand
CTGGTTTCTTCCGGCTGAAGGAGTTCACCTTGTGGTAGACACTGGAGATGAGGATCATTCCAAAGTGCACTGCCATATCCATCAAATGACCCATCCACCTCCCTATAGCTCTCCTCAAAAACATTCTCTCCTTCTCAAGAGCATTTCTCAAGAACTTCCCACCTCTGCAAGCCCCTGGATCCATCTCTTTCCACATCTAGGACAGCCTGAGCTGCATTTGCCAGAGGGGAAGGTGAAGGAATGATTTATCCATGGGATTTTTTTTTGCTCTCCTTGCTTTGTCCTACAAATTGCAGACCCAAGGAGTGGCAAAGGTTTGTGTCAATAGGAGAGGACCTAGTGAGCTGGACATGTTTCCTGACGCCTGCAAGCCCCTGGATCCATCTCTTTCCACATCTAGGACAGCCTGAGCTGCATTTGCCAGAGGGGAAGGTGAAGGAATGATTTATCCATGGGATTTTTTTTTGCTCTCCTTGCTTTGTCCTACAAATTGCAGACCCAAGGAGTGGCAAAGGTTTGTGTCAATAGGAGAGGACCTAGTGAGCTGGACATGTTTCCTGACGCCAGAGAGGACCTAGTGAGCTGGACATGTTTTCTGACATTACTTCATCTTTTCATCCAAATCCAGGTTGATTATGTCCTTGCCCATGGCAAAGAGGTTGGAATTAGATGATCTTGAAGGTCCCTTCCAACTCAAACCCTTCTAGAGTTCCCACACCATTCTTTTAGCACATTCTCACCTCACAACTTCTTTCTTCAGGTCCCCAGGTTTGATGTGATTATACCCCAGCAGATGTTTGTTTTCTGGGTTCAAAGCAGCCACAGCTTCTGGAGAACTTTGAGTGTTCAGCTCCACTTGCTCCATCCACCTCTGGAAAGGGCTGGGAGCCCTTAACCATCTTATCTTCTGTGTGCTCAGTCCTGGCTCTCCCATCATCTTCTCACTGACCTTGGCCACATCATTTCTCCTCCCAATTACTTCCCCTATGAAAGGGAGATAATGGTTCTGATTTCCCAGCCAAAACACTTGGCCACCTCCAGCTGAAAAACTTTCTAATGGCCAACATGTGCTGAGGATGGTTTTATCACTCCCTGACAGGTGGATTTGGGTTTGCTGGGAATTACACAGCTCTCAAGCATTTACTCAACTTGTTTGAACCTCATAAAAGCAAATCAAACCTGGGAACAAGGAGAGGACTTCTCACCTCAAGGCTCACTTCCAGCAAAGCCAAGTGGGTTTTATCCCAAAGTTACAGGCAATGAGGTGAGATGGGATCAAGTCATTGCTTGGTTTTCCTGGCTCAAGCAGAAAGATTTCATGAGGGTGGCTGGGCACTGGGAC
>NW_008693582.1:0-1152 GCF_000695815.1 Acanthisitta chloris | reverse complement strand
TTGGCACTGCTGGGAAGGGTTGGACTCAATCCCAGTGGGCTTTTCTGACCCAAACAACTCCGTGATCCTAAGGGTGTTGGTGGCTCTGCTCAGGGCCTCCCCCAGGCCACCCTGACTCTGTCCTCCCCCAGGGGGTGAAGCCAGACCCACTGCAGCACTGGGAGGTGGTTCCCATTGAGGTGTTCGACGTGAGGCAGGTGAAGGCAAGCTTCAAGAAGCTGATGAAGGCCTGTGTGCCTGGCTGCCCCTCCACCGACCCCAGCGTGGCCTACCTGCGCTGCCTGGAGGAATCAGAGTGGCTGTCACAGGTCAGTCATCACCTGTGGCCTGGGGACCTGTGCCTACCCTGACCCTTCCTGCTGGCTGTGCCTCCAGGTCCCCACACAGCTCCGCTCCGCAGCGCTGGGGACCCACGGCACCCCCAGAGGGGCTGGGGGCAGTGACCCACGGGACCCAGCGGGTGGGACTGCGCCCGGTGTGGAGCGAGGAATCAGAGTGGCTGTCACAGGTCAGTCATCACCTGTGGCCTGGGGACCTGTGCCTACCCTGACCCTTCCTGCTGGCTGTGCCTCCAGGTCCCCACACAGCTCCGCTCCGCAGCGCTGGGGACCCACGGCACCCCCAGAGGGGCTGGGGGCAGTGACCCACGGGACCCAGCGGGTGGGACTGCGCCCGGTGTGGAGCTGTGGGAGAGGCCCCAGTGGCTGGGGGGGGAAAGGTCTCCACTCATGCCGTGGTGGCTCTGCCCTTGCTGCTGCCACTGCCGCAGCTGAGGAGGAGGCTGTGGCTCTGTGTGACCCCCAAGAGTGGCTTCACTCAGGAGAAGGTGACCCCACACACAGGAGTTTCCTGCACCCTCGTAACTCCCACCCCTGCCCTTGGCAGATCCACAAGATCCTGCAGATCTCGGTGCTGGTGGTGGAGCTGCTGGACACAGGCTCCTCCGTGCTGGTCAGCCTGGAGGACGGGTGGGACATCACCACGCAGGTAGGAGCCTGGTGGTGGCCTGGCACGGCCTGTGGGTGTCCTCCAGCAGCTCTTGGAGCCTCCTGTCCCTGCAGGTGGTGTCCCTGGTGCAGCTGCTGTCAGACCCCTACTACAGGACCCTGGAAGGCTTCAGACTCCTGGTGGAGAAGGAGTGGTTGTCCTTCG
>NW_008693581.1:0-968 GCF_000695815.1 Acanthisitta chloris | reverse complement strand
GCTCCCCCCTGTCCCCCCCGGCCCCGTATTAATCCTCTGCCTCGCGCGCGGGACAGATCCTGCACCCAGCCCAGCTTTAATCCCTCCTGAGCTCCCGGGCCTGGGGGGGTCCCTGCACCCCAGCTTCTGGAGGGGACCCCCCCATCCTTCTGACACCCCAAATCGTGGCTGTGAGCAGCCAGGATGTCTCCATGTCCCCACACCCATCCCCAGGGACACCAGCCCCAAGGTGTTGAGAGGAGGAGGAGGAGTAGGTCCTGGAGTGAGGACCATTGTGGGTCCTCCTCCATGGGGAGGAAGTGGCATGGGCACAGGTGACACTAGTGTCTCCCCTGTGATTCTGGCCACGGCCACCAAATAACCCCTCCTGGTGTCAGAGGGCTCCATGGGAACTCCCAAAGGCCCAGAGAGCTGGGATGGGTAAGTGCAGAAGGACATCTCATGGACCATAGAGTACTCCACTGGGTGGACAGAGATGATCTCCCATGCACCATAGAGACTGACAGGGTCTCCCAGGGACCATAGAGCAGTCCATTGGGTGGGCAGAGAGGACCTCCATGGGCCACAGAGACAGAGAGGACCTCCTGGGGACCATAGAGATGGGCAGGACCGCCCATGGACCACAGAGCACACTGTTGGGTGGACAGTGAGCCCTCCCATGCACCAAGACAGGTGGGACCTCCTGGGGACCATAGAGCACCCTGTTGGGTGGGCAAATGGGACCTCCTACGGATCATGGAGCACTCGGTTGGGCCGACAGAGAGGACTTCCCATGGGCCATAGAGCACCCCGTTGGACAGACAGAGAGGCCCTCCCGGTGCCCCAGAGCAGCGCGCTGGGTGGCCGGTGAGGCCCTCACCCAAGCACAGGGCTCCCAGGGGAGCGCGTGTCTCACCAGCTCGTCCAGGTTCTTGAGGTCGCAGAGGGTGATGGGCCGGGCCCGGCTGGGGTAGGCGCCCGCCTGGGCG
>NW_008693580.1:0-910 GCF_000695815.1 Acanthisitta chloris | reverse complement strand
TCTGCTCTGCTCTGCTGAGGTCCCACCCGGAGTGCTGTGAGCAGTTCTGGTGTCCTCAACATGAGGAGGACATGGCTGTGCCCAGGGCAGGAGGTTTGGGACTGGATGATCTCCAAGCTCCATTCCAACCCAAACTATTCCATGATTCTTTCATCAAGGCCAGGTTGGATGAAGCCTTGAGCAACCAGGGCAGGAGGTTTGGGACTGGATGATCTTTAAGGTCCTTTCCAACCCAAACTGTTCCATGATTAATTTGTCAAGACCAGGTTGGATGAAACCATGACCAACCTTGAGCAACCAGAGCAGGAGATTTGAGCCTAGATGATCTCTGAGCTCCATCCCAATCCCTTAAGACCAGGTTGGATGAAACCATGACCAACCTTGAGCAATCAGAACAGGAGATTTGGGCCTAGATGATCTCCAAGCTCCATCTCAGCCCCTCAAGGCCAAGTTGGCTGAAACCATGACCAACCTTGGGCAGTCAGGGCAGGGATTTGGGACTGGATGATCTCTAAGCTCCATCCCAACCCCTTAAGACCAGGTTGGCTGAAACCATGACCAACCTCTGGTGACAGATGTCCCTCCCAGGGCAGGAGCTGCTGATGCCTCAAGGACTGGATGATCTCCAAGTTCCATGCCAACCCCTGAAGACTCCGATGAGCTCTGACCGTGCCCCCTCCCTCTGTCCCACAGGACCCCGAGGGGAAGCCCAAGAAAGCTTCGATCCGGGACAACCAGGATGGCACCTACACTGTGTCCTACGTGCCCGACATGACAGGTCGTTACACCATCCTCATCAAATATGGCGGGGACGAGATCCCCTACTCACCCTATCGCATCCGCGCCGTGCCCACCGGCGACGCCAGCAAGTGCAACGTCACCGGTGAGCATGGGGACGGGGCACAGGGGC